>NW_025345649.1:0-10301 GCF_016433145.1 Gracilinanus agilis | reverse complement strand
ATATATATATATATATATAAAACATGTATATTTCAAAGCATCTGCTGTTTAATTTCAAATAAAAGGCATTCAGGAAAGGCTTCTTAGTATCTTTATTGGCATTAAAAAGTTTTTAAATGCACTCAAGAGAAATAAGATCTTATAGCAAATCATTACCCTTTTTTATTCAACATTTTATCAAAAAGGAAAGGTTAAAATGTCATCTGTATACCTGCAGAGCTGAACATTTCAATCTACACTGTAAGGACCATAGACAACTGAACCATGTCAGCAGGTTTCAGCATCAATAGTTGTCCATTATCATCTGTCATCTGTACTTTGCTACTGTACATCACAAATGGATTTTGATTGTTTTTCACATGCTTAGATCTCAAATTTATCAGATGGATATTTTCCATGACATAATGAAAAGCAACTTAAGAATGATTTTAAATGATGGCTAATACAAATCACTTTTCATGAAGAGACAATCAAAAATCATTTCTATCACTGATATTTTATATACTTTGAGGAAGTGATTTTAGAATACTTTGGAAGAACAATTTTAATACAAGAAAATGTTTCAATCAAGATAAGTGAAAATTCCATGCCAGGGCTTTTATAATACATTAGAAATTCTTCAGCACAGATGGGGATTAATTATCTATAACTACTCTTCAGCAGTGAGTTTAAAAGAGATCATTAGTGCCAGAGTTGCTCATCTTCTATGTTTTTACTAGTATAGAATTATGCAAGCACATGGAAAAACGACTGGGGCATAGGATTTTTACTGGCTGTAATCCCTGTGGATGTATAGCAGCCAACTTGAGAAATACTCCCCTCCTCCATACTCTTATGTTTGCAGGCAAAATTGAAAGATCTTATAGCACTGTCCTTACTAGATACTTTGGCTTGGTAATTTTTGTCCCAGAAGAACTCCATCCTCTGCTATAGCGGAAAGGGCACTGAATTTGGAGGAGAGAGAGGTTCAAATTCTGAACTCTGATCAGTGCAATGACCTACCACAATTCTAGGGGACCCATGATGAAACATGTTATCAACTTCCTGAGAGAGATAATGACCTTAAGGTGAAGAATGAATTATTTATTTTTTGATATGGCCAATGTGGGAATTAGTTTTGCTTGAGTATGCCTGTTTTCTATATGTTCTATTTTTCTTCTTCAGGCAAGAGTGTTGAGAGGGTCAGAAAATAGATTTCTATTAAGAAAAAAACATTAAGTTAAACTAAAAAAAACTTCACTAAAGGAAAACAAAACAAAATGAAGTTTATGATCTTAAACCCAAGAAACCAACCCACTATGAAGCCTAACAATTTTATCATGACATCTAGTATATTCTGCAACCCTAAAAGAGACTTATGAACTTCAATCTGCTTATTTATATTCATATTTTACCATCATGTTAACTTGAAAAGATAAGTCTAAAGTTATCAGGGAGAAGCATTCACTGGGGCCAGATCAGGGACCCTCCCATACATCTTTTCAGGCTTCTTAGCTCACCTTAAAACTTGATTTAACCCATCTACAACTGAGAAGAATGAAGGAAAGGTATTAAGAGATATGAAAGTAAGGCAAGGCAAGGAAGGCTTTTGTGGGCAACCAGAGCTTTGGCATAGTACAGTGATGGCAAACCTTTTAGAGGGGCAGGGGATGTGCGAAATGTCCTCAGGTGTATGTGGAGAGGGGAAGGGGAGCAGCCTGGCTCCGCATCCCCCTGGCTTTCTAGTAATGAACTCTGGCGAACTCTGAGTTCCCCCTGGCACATGCTCCATAGGTGCACCATCATAAAAGGCCCAGAAAATACCTTACCCAGGTGTGCTTACATTTCTATTAGAGCCTTTGCATAGAGTTTAAGGCTAGGAAACAATGTCCTAAATGACATGCTGATCTTTTAAAAAAAATTTTTCCCCTTTCCTTGAAAGTCGAGAAAATAATTTTGGGCTTGAATTTTGGGGTTGGTTTTGAAGATTGCAAAATAAATTTGTTCACTCTACCCTAGTACACTTGGCACTCATATTCTCAAAAGTATTCCAGTAGCCAATTGGTTTTCTTTTCTTTTTTTGCCAATTGATTTTTCACATGTTTGCTGGTTGCCAAAAAGGGGTGTGTATGTGATGACAAATCTCGTAGGGTCTTCAGGACAAGCACACCAACATACTATTGGAGGAGCAACGAACTGATGTAAGTCACTCTGGAAAGCATTTTGGAACTATGCACTCAAAGACACTAAAGTGTGTATACTCTTTGACACAGAATATATATACACAGAATATAAGTACGCACACATACACATATACCACTTCTAGGTCAAAGAGATCAAAGAAAGAAGAAAAGGACCCATATATTAAAAAATATAATTATAGCAGTCTTTTTTGTAGTGAAAAAATACTGGAAACTAAGGGGATACCTAGTAACTGAGGAATGGCTGAACGAATTATGGTAAATGAATGTAAATGAAATATCATTGTGAAATAAAAATTATTAAAGAGAAGGTTTTGGAGAATCCTGAAAATATTTATATGAATCAATGCAGAATAAAGTAAGCAAAACCAGATAAGCAATTTATATAATAACTACACTGTAAAAACAAACAACTTTTAGAGACTTAAGAACTCTGATCAATGCAAAGATCCACTATCCAGATGATGAAGCATTTAGCTAACTTCTGACAGAGAGGTGATAGCACTCAAGGTTCTGAACAAGTCAAAGTATTTTTAGACACAGACAATTTGGGAATTAGTTTTACTTGACTAGTTATATTTACTAAAAGGGTTTTCTTTTTTCTTTTCAATTGAAGGGAGAGATGAGGAGGAAGAAAACTAATTTTTACAATTGAAAATGATTAAGTTTTAAAAAGGATCAGCTGTAGCACTTTGTTCTGCACTTCTCTAATGCTCTTAGCTATGAGACAAAATAAAATACTGTATAAGTGAGTTTGTGTTTTATCCCCCTATTAAGGGTAGCCAGGGAGCTCAGAAAGCCAGGCCTGAAGTTGGGAGGACCTGGGTTAAAATCTGGCCTCGGACACTTGCTAGTTGCATTATCCTGGGCAAGTCACTTAACCCCAGTTGTCCAGTCTATCATTCTTCTGATTCTAAAACAGAAAGTAAGGTTTTAAAAAAGATGCAAGTTCTAACTTTATATCTCCTTCCACACCTGGGACACAAGAGGTCATTAATAAATGCTTCCTGAATAACTGAAAAGAGAACAAAAAAAACCTGTAACTTTCCTAAAGTTGTTACCAAATCAACTAATAAACCAACAGGGATTTATTAGTCATATTAATAATGTGACAGGGACTATGCTAGGCATTGGGGCTACAAAGACAAAACTGAAACAATTCTTGCCCTCCAGGAGCTAACATTCTATCAAGAGAGAACATAAAGCCCAAAATAAGTATATATTGTAAGAATTAAAATTTAGTTATTATAATTATATCTTTAAAATATGTGGCCGCCAGGAATCAACAATTCAGGTTGATTCCGTAATTAAATCAGACCCAAGTCAGCATCGGGTTGAGGAGTTTATTTACAATCAGAAGGTGAGTAGGGATAAAGAGAAGAGGGAGGTTAGAAGTCTAAATAAATGAAGCTGTAAGCCGCAAGGCCCAACAGCTGGATAGGCAGAGTATAGAATTGGCCCAGCCAGGCCAAGGAAGCCAGCCTAACTTACCCACGTGACAATACAGAGTGTAATCTGTCTGTGGTCTCAGGAGATGCTTCTTCTTCCAGTTCCAGACGACAACTCACGCTACAGGAAGTTCACTAACTTACTTAAAGAGAATGTGTCTTTCATCACTTCCTGTGGTCCACCTCTAATTCAAATGGACAAATGGCAGTTTCTACATTGATTTGGACTGCCCAAAGGGCAGTCCCTTATTCTTGATTTGTTACTTATTGTCACGTGTGGGTAACTCGTCTCCCCTCCCCACTAAGGGAGGTGGGAGTGACATCATTAGCACGCCTGTGTTGAGTAGATTCTTGACTATTAAATGGGATCTGGCTATTCTATTTACACAATCCCCCCTGATGATCATTGGGTGCCTAGTCACCCCAAGTGATCATGTTACACAAACATCTTCTACCACAAAGGTCCTTCTAACTACAATAGTTAGAGATAAGAGGGAAATGGAAAAGAGAAAGCAAAACCAATGTTTTGCTAAGCGCGTTGACAAGAAACCAATTGGGGGCAGTCCCCAATCAGCATAACATGTACAATTAAGGTAACTGTTCAAAAACCCCATCAGTCCATTCATTAGTACCCAAAGTTCGTTCTGGATCTCTTGATTAAACGTAGGTTCTTCAGGCATCTTTCTGCAAACAGTTCATTCTCTGGATTTAAGGAATCAGCAAGTTTCTTTCCCTGAGAATTTTCTCAAAACAAAACCAAAAATTAAATCTTGGATATAATAAAAATACGATTAATCTTGGATTTTATAAAAATACAATCCCCCCTGACGTGGGTATTTAGAAAGAAATACCCAGATCAGCTCAATATATACAGTTGAATCATGGGGTTGCATGAGTCAATTCAAAAGAAAAAGAAAAGAAAAAATATAAAAATCAAATAGAAGAAATTGAAGCTTTTGAAAAAAAAAACATTAAAATCAAAATATCAAAAGTTATGTACATAAAAAATTTTTGAAGAAAACAAAATAAAATTTATAACAGGCCCTTGTATTAGGGTCTAATCAATTATAATTTCCATCCTGCTAGTCTGTAGGATACAATGCAGTAATACTGCACTTACCCATTTGCAGCTAAGACTACAGGAAGTTGCCATTCTATAAGAGAGAAAAAAGGACCAGATTTTAAATGCAAGGGAAGCGTCTGTCATTCCCTTTACTCTCAGGAGTATATGGGTGAGCCAGATAATAGCCAACCTGTGGTACCTGACTGGCAGTGTAGTTCGGAGAGTCCTACGTCTTAACATATGTTAAGCGTCGCAGCTTCGATTCTTACACTGATTCAAGTCCTCAGTGTTGGCGTGGGAGTACCTCAATCCCACCTGTATATGTGTGATCTCTTTAACCTCGTGCTCCTTGGCACTGTGCAGATGTTCTCAGAAATCCCATTGGATTTGTCGGTCGGTCCTCATGACCTTGTGCTTTCCTTAGCACCATTAATGGCTCATGTGTTCCCTTCTCCTGGAATTAGACAGAATCATTAATCACAGTCCCATAACATTTAACAATATATGGCAAGTTCTTGGAGTCTAAACCTTGTGAGTAAGCCTTAATATTACAGCAATTATATATATATTAAAATTATAGCATTGCAAAAAAATGAAAAAATTAAGTGATTATATGTACTCAAGTACAAGAAATAGAAAAAAGACAAAAAAAAATATCAATTATTCTATTAAAAGATATTAAGAAATCAATAAGAAATTAGAATAAAATCAGGGAAAGAATCAAGACAAACCAATGATTCCAAATTAACATCCATGAGTCCATGAACTGTTATCTCCAATGCAGGTAACAGGAAACAGTCAATCAGGTTCAATAGAAGATGCCCTCTTTACATGTGAGCAATGAATCCAAGAGTCCTTTTCTCCGATCTTTATAGCTGTTGGGGTGGTTATTAAAATTTCAAACGGCCCATCCCACGAAGGCTGGGTTGCCCCCGTGCGCTGGAAGTTCTTTATATACACCTTGTCTCCTGGATTCAGGTCGTGAAGTGAAAAGTCTATTGGTCCTGCTTGTACTGCAGTTCCAGATTCATGGAGTTCACGCAGTCTGTGTTGCAATTCCTGTATATAGGAAGCAATAGAAGTATCTCCTCCTAATAGTGATGTATATGCAGGAGAAAAAGGTTTAGCCTGTATAGGAGGATGTCCAAAAAGCATCTCATATGGTGAGATGTGTAGATCTCCCCTAGGTCTGCTTCTAAGATAAAATAGAGCTAGAGGGAGAATTTCAGGCCATTTTAGATGTGTCTCAGTACATAATTTGCCAATCATGGTTTTAAGTTCTCTGTTCATCCGTTCAACTTGGCCTGAGCTCTGGGGGTGATATGGTACATGGAATTTTGGAGTTATCCCCAGGCATGAATATATTTCAGATAAAACTGAATCAGTAAAGTGACTCCCTCTGTCCGAGTCAATACGTGCAGGCAGACCAAAACGAGGAATAATTTCTTTTAAAAGCACCTTGGCAACAAAGGCTGACGTGGCTCGGGCAGTAGGAAATGCTTCCGGCCACCTGGTCAGTTGATCCACTATGACCAGACAGAATTTATATTGTCCAGCCTTTGGCATTGTTATGAAATCAATTTGTAGGTGCTCAAAAGGTGTGTAAGCTAATGGACGCCCACCAAAAGCCTTGCCACGAAAGGCGTGTTGGTTATATGCTTGGCAAGTAGGGCAAGCTGCACACACTTTAGAGGCTATAGTGGTTATGCCAGGAGCTATCCATACTCTCTTAACAGAGTCCACGATGCCCTGGGTACCAAAATGACCATTTTTATGAATAGATTGGCAAATTTGGCGATAAAAGTGTCTAGGGAGCAGGGGTTTTTCTTCAGAGGACACCCATACTCCATTTATCTGTTTGGCTTTAAATTTCTGCTTCCATTTTGTTATTTCCTTCTCATCATAGGAAAGTGATAAATTTAAGTCATCAGTGGTTGTTAATGTTAAAATTAATTCAGGCCCTTCTATTGCTGCTAGCTTTGCAGCAATATCTGCCCGATTATTTCCTTTAGAGACAGGGTCAGTGCCACCTGTATGGGCAGAGCAGTGAACTACAGCTAGGGCTTTAGGTAGCTGTAGAGCAGAAAGAACTTCATTAATAATTTTTGCATTAGCTATAGATTTTCCAGCTGAGGTTAAAAATCCTCTCTGGAGCCATAACATACCCACTGCATGACATATTCCAAATGCATATCGAGAATCCGTATAAATTGTAGCCTTTTTATCTTTGGCAATTATACATGCATGTTTTAGAGCCATGAGTTCTGCGGCTTGAGCACTTAGATTTGAGGGCAGTGAAGCTGACCATACAGTGTTAAATTCTGTAACTACAGCAGCTCCAGTGTAGCGTATGCCATCCCTCATAAATGAAGAGCCATCAGTAAATAAAACTAGATCAGGATTCTCTAAAGGAGTGTCCAGGAGATCGTCTCGAGGCTTTTCAGCCATGGACACTAGTGTTTCACAATTATGTAAAGGTTCTTCCGAAACTGGTAAATCTGGAAGTAAGGTGGCTGGGTTAAGGGTTGTACAACGTTTTAAAGTAATATTTTCATTATTTAGCAAGGTTATTTCATACCTTGTAATTCTCTGATCAGAAAATGCCTGTGTTCTATGTCTTAGCAGTAATGCTTCCACTTCATGTGGGCACATAATTGTTAATGGGCATCCCAATACTAGATCAACAGTTTTCGTCACTAACAGAGCTGTGGCAGCTACACCTCTAAGGCATGGTGGTGCACCTGCAGCTATAGGGTCTAGCTGAGCTGAATAATAAGCAATTGGACGCTGGTATGGTCCCAAAGTTTGGGTTAAAACACCTGAAGCTACTCCTCTACGCTCATGTACATATAAAGTAAATGGTTTGTTATAATCTGGGATGCCTAGAGCAGGAGCAGACAGAATAGCTTGTTTTAAATTCGATAGAGCTAACTTGTGTTCTGGCTCTAATTTAAGTGGTTCAGGGACTGAATCTTTTGTTAATGCTATAAGGGGTTTAGTAATCTCCCCATAGCAAGGGATCCATTGTCTGCAGAAACCTGTTGCTCCTAGGATTGCTCTTAAGTGTTTTTTAGTGGTAGGATTGCTCAATTTTTGAATATTTTCAATGCGCTTAGGGGATATATGTCGTGCACCAGCTGTCAAGATGAACCCCAAATATTCCACTCTGGGGAGACACCACTGCACTTTTTCTTTTGCTATTTTATGTCCTCTTTTATGTAACTCTAAAAGAAGATGTTTACTATCTTCTTGGCATGTTTCAGCATCAGGTGAAGCCAGGAGCAAGTCATCTACATATTTAATCAATTTACTATTTTTAAATATTATATTTTCTGTATCTTGGCTCAAAATCTGTGCAAAAATACACGGGCTCTCGCAGAAACCCTGGGGAAGACGCCCCCAGGACCACTGAGAATTATTCCAGGTAAAGGCAAATATATGTCTGGAATTCTCATGAATGGGAATTGAGAAAAAGGCTGAGCACAGGTCCACGACTGTAAAGTAAGTGGCTGTGCTGGGAATAGAAGAAATAATTGTGTTTGGGTTTGAAACCACTTGGTGTCTCTTTATAACATGATTGTTTATAGCTCTTAGATCCTGAACAAATCTATATTGGGGTTTTCCATCTGGGCCTAATTTCGGCTTCTTGACAGGTAAAATAGGTGTATTATATTCTGACTTGCACGGGATTATTATTCCTTGCTCAATAAGTGAATTTATCACTGGGGTAATTCCCTCAATGGCTTCTTTTGATAAGGGGTACTGAGGAATGGAGGGAGCTGGTCCTCCTTTTGTTCTAATCTGAACAGGTACAGCTGATTTAAGTAGGCCTACATCAGTAGAAGATGTAGCCCATAGAGACTCTGGAATATCATCTGGGATTTTAAAAATGGGAGGCTCTTTTACTTCCTGCTCTTCTGAAAGAAGTACAGGGAGTAGGTTTAAAGAGTCCTCTGGCAATTCCAGTGACATAGACCCATCTGGATTGCAAATTATTGTGGCTCTAAGTTTACATAATAGATCCCTTCCCAGTAAATTTGTGGGGGATCCAGGCATTAAAAGAAAGGAGTGTTCTATTGATAAAGGTCCAAGGCTTACCACACGAGGAGAAAGTTCTGGGACCTTTTGAGATGTTCCTGATACCCCTACTACGTTTATAGAGCCAATAGAATTACAGTTTACATCTGGTTTGCTTACCAGTACTGATCTTGAAGCCCCAGAATCTAATAAACAATCATAACATGAATTACCCACTTTTAGGGTTACATAAGGTTCCTTACTATTTGGGGGGGAATGTACAGGGATAATAGGCATTAGAACATCATGGTCAGGAAAGTCAAAAGTTTCCCTTTCTGATTCCAAAGCCGTCCCTCCCCCCACGCACCTTCATAAAGATGCTTGGGCTCCATGGGCACCCCCCTGAGGGGCATTAGCACCCTGATTAGTTCGGGGGCGAGCTCCACTTGAGATATACTGTTGTGGGGTCATTTGGTATGAGCTATCATCATCCCGAGGTTTATTTTTAGCATTTCTATCATGCCTAAAATTGCTATTCCCGGAATCATCATCTTTATTATTGCTATTCCTGTTTCTGTTGTTATTCCTATAGTTATCTGTTGGCTGGGTATTATTTCTGAGTAGTCTCAAGAAAGTCCTACAAATCCCCATTGTATGGCCCTTCTTTATACAGAAATAACAGAAGGCAGGTTGATTGTTAGATTCTTGGAGAGGGGCTATAACCTCTCCTTTATTTTTTAGTTTTGCTTTTAGCATTTTGATTTCTGCTTTTAAACCATCTGTCGAGTCAGTATCATCCTCCTGTTCTTGGCTTCTAAAAACATAAGATGCTGTCTTCCTTAATTCCTCAAGGCCCATTTTATCCCAATTTGGGCAATGAGTCTTAAAATAGTCTTTGACTACTTTGCAGGAATTTTTAACAAATTGTCTACGTACATGTTTTACTTCCCGTTCTACGGTTAAGTCAAGGTCCATATATATCCTTGCAACCTCAATCAGTC
The DNA here is from genome assembly GCF_016433145.1 of Gracilinanus agilis. Classification (NCBI taxonomy): domain Eukaryota; kingdom Metazoa; phylum Chordata; class Mammalia; order Didelphimorphia; family Didelphidae; genus Gracilinanus; species Gracilinanus agilis. The sequence continues at coordinate 592 of NW_025345649.1, read as the reverse complement.
TGTCCATAAAATGGGACGGAGTTTCATCGGCACGCTGTTTAATTTTTTCAAATTTGTCCCACATGTATCCTGTGTCAGCACAAGCCTTTATAGCTGTTAATAATGCTTGCCTGCCATCATGTAATTTTTTAATATCTGTTGGAGAGTTGTAATTCCATTTTGGATTTGTATGGGGCCAGTTAGGTGAGTCTTTACTTTTATTACGATTGGCCCGATTTATGATCCTCTCTTTCTCACCATGTGTCAGAATTGCTCCTAAAACATTTTCAACGTCCTGCCAAGTAGGGTCATAAGTATCAAATATATTTTCTAATGTTCTTAAAACTAAAACTGGGTCTTTTTCAAAACTAGGCATATTCTTTTTCAATCCATCTAAATCATCAAGGCTGAAGGGAGTAAAGTGTCTTACAGATACCAGGTCTCCTTCAGTATTAAAAGTAGGTACTTCTCGTAAAGGAAATAGTGTTCCTGCAGCAATAGCTGTATCCCTGAATATCTGTAGGAGGGGCTGAGGGGTGGGTTGGACAGGTTGAGGAGGTGGGAGCAGGACAGGCTGGGGATGTAGCCGTATAGGTTGGGAAGGGGGTGGGAT
>NW_025345648.1:0-3482 GCF_016433145.1 Gracilinanus agilis | reverse complement strand
ATATTAAACTATACTATAAAGCAGTAGTCATCAAAACAATATGGTACTGGCTAAGACATAGAGAAGAGGATCAATGGAATAGACTTGGGGGTAATGACATCAGCAAGACAGTGTATGATAAACCCAAAGAGCCCAACTTTTGGGACATGAATCCACTATTTGACAAAAACTGCTGGGAAATTTGGAAAACAATATGGGAGAGATTAGGTCTAGATCAACATCTCACACGCTACACCAAGATAAATTCAGAATGGGTGAACGACTTGATTATAAAGAGGGAAACTATAAATAAGTTAAGTGAACACAGAATAGTTTACTTGTCAGATCTGTGGGAAAGGAAAGACTTTAAAACCAAGCAAGAGTTAGAGAAAATTAGAAAATGTAAATTAAATGGCTTTGATTATAATAAACTAAAAAGCTTTTGTACAAACAAAAACAATGTAGTCAAAATCAGAAGGGAAACAACAAATTGGGAAAAAATATTTACAACGAAAAACTCTGACAGGGGTCTAATTACTCAAATATACAAGGAATTAAATCAATTGTATAAAAAATCAAGCCATTCCCCAATTGGTAAATGGGCAAGAGACCTGAATAGGCAATTTTTCAGGTAAAGAAATCAGAAGTATCAATAAGCACATGAGAAAGTGTTCCAAATCTCTAATAATTAGAGAAATGCAAATCAAAACAACTGAGGTATCACGTCACACCTAGCAGATTGGCTAAAATGAAAGAAGGGGAGAGTAATGAATGTTGGAGAGGATGTGGCAAAATTGGGACATTAATGCATTGCTGGTGGAGCTGTGAACTGATCTAGCCATTCTCGCTGGCAATTTGGAATCATGCTCAAAGGGCTATAAAAGAATGCCTGCCCTTTGATCCAGCCATACCATTGCTGGGTTTGTACCCCAAAGAGATCATTGATAAACAGACTTGTACAAAAATATTTATAGCTGAGCTTTTTGTGGTGGCAACAAATTGGAAAAGGAGGGTATGTCCTTCAATTGGGGAATGGCTGAACAAACTGGTATATGCGGGTGATGGAATACTATTGTTCTAAAAGGAATAATAAACTGGAGGAGTTCCAGGCAAACTGAAGAGGCCTCTGGGAAGAGATGCAGAGTGAAAGGAGCAGAGCCAGAAGAACATTGTACACAGAGACTGATATGCTGTGTAAAATTGAATGTAATGGACCTCTGTGCCAGCAGCAATATAATGACCCAGGACAATTCTGAGGGATTTATGGAAAAGCACGCTACCCACATTCAGAGGAAGGACTGCAGGAGAGGAAACATATAAGAAAAACAACTACTTGAACGCATGGGTCGGGGTGGATATGATTGAGGGTGTGGCCTCGAAACTACCACACCAATGCAACTACCAACAATTTGGAAATTGGTCTTGATCAAGGACACATGACAAAACTGGTGGAAATGTGCATCAGCCATGGGTGGAGGGAGTGCGGGGGGCGATGCGGAAAGGAGGAGCATGAATCATGTAACCATATTAAAAATGAATATTAATAAATGTTTGAAAAAAATGAGAAAGATTAAGGAACAGAGAGCTAGATAGATAGACATAGGAACTGAGAAGAGAGAAAGCACAAGGACAGAGACAGAGAATAAGGCAGAGGTAGATAGAGAGTCAAAGAGATGGAAAGGTAGTGACAGAAAGGAGAATGATGGAGGAGGGAGAGATTTTAAGAGAGAAACAGAATCAGGTTAGTCTTTCTATCTTGATTAAAGGCCATCATTTTCATAACTACTTTTAACTATTTTTTCAGATTGACACCTGTTTACACTGAAGGATTTCATTTGTTCTCATTTACTACTCCTCAGAGCATATTCGGGGTCACATTATACAACTAAATAAAAATCTGCTTTGGAATGGGTCAGAATGTAATACTTGGATTTTGATAAGAGATGAGCACAAGACTACTCTTTCCATTAACTGGTTTCTGTCCTGCTTTTTTTCAGATGCTACAGCATTCTTTCTGCCCAAAAGATGACAGTGAATGAATGTCCTGATGTGCTCAATGACAATGAAGTGGTCAAGAAATATTGATTAAGTACCTACTAATGTGTGAGTCCAGAGGCTATGTTCTGGGAATATGGAGGCAATAATTCCATACACTCTGGATTCCAGGAGCTTAAATCCTATTGGTGGAGAAAACTTGAGTGTATGTGCAGGAGGAATTTCTAAATATTTGGATCCAGAGAGCTGAGGAAAATCCTTAAGTAGGACAAGGTGGCATGTTGAGTTTCAAAGGAAACCAAGAATTGGGAGGGGCAGAAGTGAGAATCGATTGAATTCCAAGGCACCATGAAAAAAGTGAATGGAGTAGAAAGGATTTGTTTTGTATGAACACTACGAACAAGGATATATGCCTGGGTCTTACATGACACAAAGTGAAATGACATGATAACTCTAGATAAGTCAGTGGTAGGTGTTTCTAAAGGGTAGTCACAGGCACAGTGGTTTAGATTTGATCCCAGAGCTAATAGCGCTCCAGTGGAATTTTTTTAAACCCAGAATTGACTTTGACTGTCTATTCCCACACCCTCGCTCTCTGTCTCTGTGTCTCTTTCCTCTCTCCCTCCCTCTTCCCCAACCACAGAGTCTTGGGGCAATGTTTTTCTGTAAAAGTGACAAAAATCTGTGTGGAGGTTAAGTGGTCACCTTTCTTCAGCAGGCCTCCTCTCTTGTTTCCTTCCCCAGCATTTTGGAGAACAGCTAAGGAGGGCAGTCCACAGGAAGAGCATAGTTGGCACTGTAATTTCCAAACAGGACATTGGTTTTCCCCTCTAACAGTGTAAATAGAGTAGAGGGTTCGTGATTATGCTGGGAAGGAGCAAAATAGGGTGGGGAGAAAATGAGAGATAGAGAAGGGAATGAAAGTGTAAGAAAAAAAGGGAAAGGAAGGGAGAGAAAGGAAATAAGAAAGAGACAGAGGGAGGAAAGGAAGAAAGAATGAAGGGGAGTGTAAAGAGAGGAGAGCGAGAAGACCAGGGATGAGGGGAGCCCCATTGACAAAGATGACAGGAGATTCTCTCTGTGGTCAAAGACATGGCAGTGTGAGGAGAATCAATTCAATTCACTAAATTCAGCAGTATCATCATTACAAAGTATAGTGCCAAACAGAGCAAGATTGACCTGACTAATAGGTTTGTTTGGGCCCCATGGTCACAGCCACAAGGGAATGTTTGGTATCAAAGCCAGTGACCTCACAGAAGATGGGCCTAACTCCCCACCATCCTGAAACTCAGGGCATACCAGAGTCAGCCAAGAGAAAACTGGGAGGCAGAGGAGACCATTGTTGGACTTTGCCTTGGAGAGGGAGACAGTTACAGAGAGATAGGAGAAATGGAGAGAGATCTAAAGAGGGACAGAGAAGGAGTGTGAGATAGAAAGAGAGGGAAAGGAAGACAGAGTCAGAGATTGGTGGAGAGGAGATTTAGACAGAAGAGGAGGGAGAGACACAG
>NW_025345647.1:0-8421 GCF_016433145.1 Gracilinanus agilis | reverse complement strand
GTTCAATTCTAGCCTTTAGGGCCTGGTTTTCCTTTTCAATGTGGTCATTTCTGGTGTTCGGTTTTACTTATCAGTTCTTTTGGTTTCTGAGCCTCACTTTCCAATTTTCCAACCTCTTTCTTGATGTTTAAGTTAAAGTTGGGTTCTGCTTCTGAGGTAAAGGGGGTACTGTCCCAACCTTCAGGTTTTACATGCTGCTGTTTGCAGAGCTAGTTTTGGGGGACCTGTAAGTTTTCAGTTCTTCCAAGGTAATACAGTCTAAGACGAGGTATGATCACTGCTCTCTTGCTCTGGTCTGTGAGTGACCACAACCACTCTTTTCTCCCCTAGAACTGTGGCCTGGGTCCCCACTCCCCAGTGGCTATGATCTCAATGTGCTAGTATTTCTCCTCATCCTGGGAATTTAACCAAGTCTGTAACCCAGATTCTCAAATGGGTCATGCCACAAAGGCCTGCATTCAATGCTCGCAAAGGGTCCCCTGTAATCTGACCAGTTGTGAAGACCTCTTACCATCTTTGGGGCTGAGAGCTCCAGAAGACAATCCTGCTGACTCATTCTACCCAAGGCCTATACTGGCTTGCTGGCGTGCTGCCTGCACTGAACTGCACTCCACTCTTTTTTTTTTAGATTTAAATATTTTATTTTTTTAGAAAAATTTTTCATGGTTACATGATTCATGTTTTTACTTTCCCCTTCATCCCCCCCTTCACCCCGCTTCATAGCCAAAGCACATTTCCACTAGTTTTAACAAGTGTCATCAATCAAGACTTATTTACATATTATTGATTGTTGCATTGGTGTGGTCTTTAGTGTCTACATCCTCTCTTTCCCCACCAGGAGGTTTACAGAATCCTTGCCTTAGCCACCACCTTCCTTGGTGATTTGGCCCATTAGTGTCTATAGCATGCACTTACTTTACTTATGGCCCAGTAGTCAGTCAACAGACTCTTTTTTACCATAGGGCAAACAGACCAAAAGTAGCCCTAAAATTCCTGAACACATTCTGAAATGCAGAGCCAAGCCTTTCTATGCCATGGCATCACTGACAGAAGCAGACTCACTAAAATATCCTCCCAGAACCGAGCCCCAGGGGCCAGCCCCCTAATGCAGTTTTACAGCATCTGTACTTTCTTAAATTTTTCTTTATTGTCTTGTCTTTCTGTGCTATTGCAGTGAATAGCTTCATTTTCATTTCTCAAAAAACTCCATGTTTTTTTATTTTGTAAAATGATAAATAGGGGAAAAATGCAAGATACAAAGACAAGTCAAAATCACTTATTTTTGGCTACAGAATGCAGTGCATGCACTTACTGAGACATTTTTACATAAAGTTCTTCCTTACATTCTCAGTTTTGCTATTGTATATTTTGTATTCAATTATGGTACATGATGTTTGTCAGAACAGAATTTGAGTTTCTAAGGGTCAGGAACTATTCCATTTTCATATTTATATTCCCACCATCTGGCGCAATGCCTGTCACATAATAGGCACATTAAAAATGATTACTGATTGCTAGAAAACAGGCTTCTGTCTAAAGGAAAATAGTGAAAAAGTAAAAGCAAAGAATGTGTAGTCAGAAAACATAGGTTTGAGTTTCAAAACTGTCATCTAAGTTATATGCCCTTAAAGAAGATCTCTATAATCCTCATTTTCCTCATCTCTAAAATAGTAGAAATGATAAAAATAGTTTCACTGGACTATCTTGAGAAAAACATTTGGAAAACTTCAAAGTACTTTATATTATCTTTTCTAAGCCTGCCTCCAGCTTTCATAGCTAAATCACAGGCCTCTTTTGATGAGAAAAAAGGCAAAGGATTTAAGATAATGTGAATAATTGATAATATACTTAATTCACAAGTTAGATAGAAACTAATTTTCTGATGTTATTTCAATAATGTGTAAAACTGCATCTCTTAAGTATCATTAAAAATAATTCTAAAATTTTGCTCCTAAGGCCAAGCTGTTGAGAATTTTTTTATGTCATTCCTTTAAGGGCAATAATGAAAGTTTTGTGAGTTTTTAACTTTTCTATGCATCAGCATAATCTTATGAAAAAATACTGCTTCATGAAAAATTCTTTCAAGAGTTAAATAAACAAGCATGAAGAGATACTGGGAGATTGAAGGAAAAATATTTCTAATGCTCTTATGTAACAGAATACTATCCAGAAAGATTATACATGAAACAGATCAACTCTAACATTGACACAAGGTTTAAAATGAAAATGGAAATTAATAATTTCAAATACATTTTAGAATTATTAGATTGGTTGAATCAGAATCTGACATAAAATATCCATATCTTAATAAAACATCTGGTAGTTTCTCACACTATCTTTCATGAACTTGATAAAATAATGTACATTGGAAGATATAATGCCATTATGTAGATTGAGATTTTGTTGAACCACATCCAAAGAGATTAATTAAGCATTATCCAGGTTGGCCATGAGATCATTATTTCTATTAAAGTCCTGGGTGAATATATAGGATGCTTATCCAATTTGCAGGTGACAACAGCTGATAGGGTTGACTAACATGTCATGTGACAAATTAGAACATCTCAATTGCTTAACAAGAATAAAGTACCTAGCAAAGTGCTTTATATAGTCAATAGATATCTCTTGAATAAATGAATGCAAGGTTCCTCCTTTTAGGCTCAAAAAAAGTAAGTTGCACAGGATCTGTAGATTGACAAAAATTCCATGGAAAAGAAGCTTGAGAGTTTTCATTGTCTAAAAATCAACAGGATTAAAAACACTAAAACAAAACAAAAATAAAATAAAAATAAAAGGTCTTAAGTAACAGAAAATCAACTAATTGAACTAGGAACTGATTAGACCAGATCTTAGAATATCTGAGCATCATAGAAATAATAATGAACTAGAGGACATCCAGAAGAAGCTCATCAATATGGTAAAAGACCTAGAAAGCAGAAGATGGGAAGAACATTTAGAAAACTATGATGTTCCGCCTGGAGAAGAAGACTTAGTGAGAATGTTATGAATACCTTCACATTTCTGAAGTGTTTCTCTGTTAAAAGTCAGAATATAGTTGGAGTGGTATTATTCCATAGGGGAGAGTGAGAACCAATTTCTGTTATACGTAGGTTTCATCTCAATACAAAAGTAGCTTTCTAATATTTAGAGCTAATGAACAAATCAAAGGGACAGAAGAAGGTAAAAGGGATAGGTAGATTGCCTTAAAAGTCTGGCATTAGAACCAAGAAAGCTAAAAGTGGGTGACTATCAGGAAAATATCAGAGAAGGATTCCTGCATTAGAAAGGAATTTGGACCATATTAAATGACCCTCTTGGATAACATTCTAATTAAAACCCTATAAATATTAGATAACCTTCTAAGGTTTGTTCTAACTCTAAGGCTTTATTTTCCATAACTGTAAAAAAAATAAACAATAAACAAATATATTTTAGTTACAAGACCCTCGGGATATAGTTGAAACAAGTTATAATTATAAGTACATTTATTAGAAAAAGTTAACTTAATCCAACCTTGTCTTCTCTTTAATACATTTTTATGTCACAATGTTACAGATTGCCAAAGAAAATAACTCCTTTTTGTACATCAATAATTATTCAAATCATATCACCCAAAATGAGAAAAAAACTAATTAATTATTAATAGTTTAACTCCTCTACACTATTTACTATTTTAAATATGTAACATGTTTTAAATATATTAAATTTAAAGTTCTTACTCACCAGTGGCTATTAGACTAAATTTAAAAGGTACCGGATTTGTAATCTGAGAACAACCTACAGCAAGTATATAATCTTATTAGAAACTGTCATACAAAAAAAGTCAGAAGTAGCACCTAAAATTCAGTAAAGAGTCCAAAGGTTTAGGGTCAGATAACATTATCCATATAGTTATTATAATAAAAATAAATAAATATGAATAGAGAAATTAAATATCAGACACTGAAAAACGAAAAACTTAAAACCCTGCAGTCCTACCTTAATGTGTTTTGGTACATTCTGATAGCTAAATTTCTTAATGATTTAAATCCAAAAAAGAATCATGTGTTCAGAATAGCAACAGAGATAACGTAATAAGGGAATATGACACTCAAAGCTCTTCATAAATAAGTCACTGATGAAATTTAAAAGAAAAGTTACACTTACAGCCATATACACAAAATATTTATACAGAGCATTAGTCATCTAAAGGACATCACACCAAAATGTAATGAAAAACAGTGTCTGTTTTTTCTTCCATATAAATGTTTTCAAAAATTGTGCAATTTACATGCTAAAGGAAATTCCAGGAAATGGAAGATAACAGTTTTTGTCAGAATAGCATCATTTCAAGAATATCACTTTTAAAATCTATTAAAAAAAACTCATTTTAATCTTTAAACAAGTAGAACACTACACCCTTGCTGACCATGTGCTGATATTAAGCTACCGTCCTGACTGATGATGACGACACATGGTGCTAGGCACTGTGGAGATAGAAGAAACTTGTCAAAACAGCAGAAGAATGTTCTTGAAAATGACATTTAAAAAAAAAGGAAAAGTATCATATAAAATTGCTGTTTGCAGCTCTACTATTGGTCCAGTAGAAAAAGGTTATAAAACCGGAGGCCTAAAATAGTCAGCATGAGCACTTGAAAGTTGACAAGAAGTGATTCCAGAAGTATGCTGAAGAAGAAACTTAAAAAGAAATTAATAAAAATCATATTCTTTTAAAGGCCAAATTTGCTTTCACATGCTCTGTCAATAGAGATACAGATTATAAATTTTTGCATCATCAAACATGTTTCACTTTTAGATGAGAGAAACAAGTAGACACAACATAGATCATTCAAATCAATACAGTCATTGTCCCCGAGTTAACAATTTAAGTACAGTACACAGGTTTAGGTGTGTAATATCTGAAATTTCCAACATATGAAATGACATTCAAGTTAAGGACAGCCTAAGAGATAGGGTGCAAGATTTGAAATAGGTGCAACATTCAAACTAAATGGGTATTCTTTTTTTCATGGAGCCTATGAACATTATTTCTAAATTCAACCATCTCATTTTCAAAGTTTCTCTGAACTTTAAGAAAATCCTTAAAACAATGAAATTAAAGCATATTGATTTTGTTGCTACCATGGTAGCTACTCACTTCCTTTTTTCTTTCATCTTTTCACTTTTTAGAACAGAATATCTTACACTCACTGAAGTAGAAATAAGTTAGGTTTGATTTCCAAACAAAAATATTACCTAAGATAGAACCCTCTAATCAATATAACATCCCACTACCAACATTCACTCTATTTCCAGGGCAACAAAGAAAAGTTACAGGCAATCCCCACTTTAGGAAATTTTTCTACCAAGCAATTTTTGTGGATCTAGACATTTTAATCCAAAAATACCTTCGTATATCACAATGTTTCTATATTTCAAAAGGTCAGAAAATAAAATATCAAGTTTTTGTGACTGCCTTGGAAAAAATTGTTAAAAAAAACACTTCTTACTGCTAGAATTTAATCAAAGTGCTACCAATATGAACACACATCAGACAAATAAATTAGAAGCTAATTTATTTTTCTGGTTTATTTAACAATAGTCAAAGCCTAAAAGATCAAATAAGAAAATATAGCCAATGGGCAAGACTGACAACAAGGGTTTTAAAAATAAAACAAAACAAAACAAAAAATGAGACTAGTCTCATTGGAACAGTTTATAGTTTTGTCATTCAGAAATTTCAAGGAACAGAAGAGTGCATTGTACTGCTATTAAAAAAACAACTAAGGGCAAATTTAAATTACACTGTACAGTATTTCCAGCTTTAGGAGTTAGAGTGGAGAATGGAAGTGAATTCTACCAGCCATATTCTACCATGACCAACCTGGACACCACCTTCTCACCTCCAACATGACAATGTCTCAGTGAGTAACAAATGAAATACAAAAAGACTAAAATTATACAGTATGTCATAAAAGTTAACATTGTATTTTCCTTTAAAAGGCAATATTTCTTCTGGTTGCTTTTAACCTGCAAATTTATTTCCTAAAACCATGCATCGCTGATGACAGAGACCAGATGCTCTCCTTCAAAAGGCACATGAAATTCTCCCCAACTCCAGGGTTGTTTTTGTTTTTTAATACTCACATATCTACACTCTGGCCCCAGGGCATAATTTAGTAACTAGCTAAAATGGTCATTCCGGAAGCTTTTTATATGTACTTTCCCAATATGAGTTGTTTAAGATTTTTTTTTTAATTTTTTAAACCCTTAACTTCTGTGTATTGACTTATAGGTGGAAGAGTGGTAAGGGTAGGCAATGGGGGTCAAGTGACTTACCCAGGGTCACACAGCTGGGAAGTGGCTGAGGCCGGATCTGAACCCAGGACCTCCCATCTCTAGGCCTGGCTCTCAATCCACTGAGCTACCCAGCTGCCCAATATGAGTTGTTTAAATAGATGCACAGAATAGCCAGTGAGGTGAAACTAACATAGAAAGATGGTGTGCCTCTTTGAATTCCATAATAGAAAAATTTTCAAGATCAAATAACAGAACACACTTTACCATATTTCTTCATGCTTCCCTCAATACTAATTGTAAACACCTCAAACTGACTCAAAAGGTAAAACAGAACAGGGGGTGACTTTGCAAATTCATTTGGACAAATAGTGTTAAATTCATTTAAAGAAAGCAAATAATTATTGAGCGCCTACTTTGTGCAAAGCTCGGGGCTGGGTACTGGCGATGTGAACAAAACACCAAGTGCCTCTGCTTTTGAGGCGTTCAAGATAAAAGGATTAAATAATTTTCCTCCCAAATAACAAGACTTAAAAATCCTCCTGGGCACTGGCTACTTTCATGTAACAAACCAAAAAGTAGCCTGGAGACTTTTGCTTTGTTTGATTTTAAAAGCAAATCTTTGTAAGAGACACATTATTTCTGCCAGCAAAAAACTACCCTTATTTAGGAAATACGGACTTATACATTCTGATTCAAAGCAAACTATCTCATACGTAAGAATACCACAACCAGAAAAAAAATTCAATAACTTTAGAAGCTGCTTAGACACCTCTACAAGATGAATTGGGCAAAAGAGAGGGATGTTTCAGAGTTGGCAGTATGACAAGAAACATAATAAAAATTTAACACATTTGAGGGAGAGGAAAGGAGGGGGAAGTGCTTCTGAATGCTCATTTGCACATTGAAACTAAACTTAAAGCTGGCCTTCTCTTTAAAGAATATTTTTACTAAAAGATTTTCATAATTCTCTGAGTGCAGTTCCCATTTAAAAAGTAGTATCTTGGGGCAGCTGGGTAGCTCAGTGGATTGAGAGCCAGGCCTAGAGACAGGAGGTCCTGGGTTCAAATCCGGCCTCAGACACTTCCCAGCTGTGTGACCCTGAGCAAGTCACTTGACCCCCATCGCCTACCCTTACCACTCTTCCACCTATAAGTCAATACACAGAAGTTAAGGGTTTAAAATACAAAAAAAAATAAAATAAAAAAAATAAATAAAAATAAAAAGTAGTATCTTACATATTTATATATTGCATTAAAAAAACTATAACCTAGGGCTCTAGGAAGGGCATTATATTTCTATTTTTCTCTGATTTCCCCAAAACACATGACTGAATTAAATGAGATATATAAACAGTTTAAAACCAATAAATTTAACCTGTCAAATCTCTTCAGAGGGACTTACCTAAGAGAGTCTCTAAATCTTTAATTTGATTTCTTTTTTAAAATTATTACGTATGTAGGGGTAAGGAATCACAGTCAAAACCTAAAGAGAACACTCCATCTTTCTCATTTCAGTTAATATCAAAGACCAGCTTTCTTTTGTATTTTGAGATCACTGAGGGCAGGCACAAGTAACATGAAAATTAAAAACCAAGCCACTGTTACATCTGTTCTATATTTACAACAAAGCAGCAAAGAAGTTGTTTTTGGTAACCTTTATGGCAAATACCCTTTATTTAATGCGTTGTTAGCATCCCTGTGAGATGAATCCACTGTCTCTTATATTAAAGAAATTGTTGCTTACATGAACTGTGTCATTTAAAGTAGAAATCTGTTCCTGTTCCAAACCCCATTCTCCCTCATCCTTATCTTCAGGTTCAGCTTCAGACCCATTTCGAGTGTTTTCATATAAAAAAATGTGCTCATCCACATGAGCTGGAGCAAGTGTGTTCCTCTTAGCACTTACAACATGGGCAGCTACACCAAAAAGTCGTTCAGGGAAGACCCTTGTGGCTAAAATACACCAGTACTTCTGAAGTACCTTTGTTAAGACAGGAAACAAAGCCAATCGGTCAGACCACCACTGAAGAGGGTCTTCATTTAGGCCAAGTACTTTTTGAGATTTAAAGTTGCTCAATTCCTCTACAATCTGGGCGTGCCACTCTTCTGGATCTTCCACACCACCTGTTTGGCAGAAGATTTC
>NW_025345646.1:0-1994 GCF_016433145.1 Gracilinanus agilis | reverse complement strand
ATATATATTTATATATGTAATAAATTATAATAAATGTGCTCATACAAGAAATACAAATTTTCACATTAACTATGTCCAAAAATCTATGTCTCTTATTCTTTTATTTCTTTTCCTTTCCCTCCCACCTTTCACCCCTTCCCTGTTATATGATATAGGTTGTGCTATATTTAATTAATAATACCTATTTCCATGTTTGTCATGTTGTGAAATAAGACACATATTGCTTACACTAAATTTGCATTTGGACTCTTTGTTTTCCTTCATGGTGATGAATATTCTTTTTCTTCATGAGTCCCTTGGAGTTGTCCTGGATCCTTGCTTTGTTGAATATAGATAAGTCATTCACCATTGATCATCATACATAAGGAGGAATCTAGAAAGCACTGCTGGGGATAAGGAGTTCTAGAAACAATACCAAAGTCCTTAGGTATTTTCATCACTGTTGAAAATGGGTATTAGAAGCTCTGTGAAGAAAGGTGGATTTGGGAAGCAACTAAGATCATATCTAAGAATAGAATTTGTGTTTCTGAATCATGATTTGAAAACCTAGGATTGATGGCCTTTGGGTCAGAGATGGAATATCTGTAAACGATAGCTGATAGAATATGTTTGCTTGGAATGTTGCAAATTATTTTAAGGACTAATTAAAATTGGAAGGAAAGAGAAGGAAAGGAAAGAGAAAGGAAGGGAAGGGAAGGGAAGAGAAGAGAAGCAAAACAAAGGGAAAGGTGAAAACTGCATACATATATTCCCCCAAACCAGATGCCAATGAGAGAAGCAGCTATACCAGAGGAAAAAAGATTGCAGAGATGAACTGTAATAACTGACATAAGCCAAAATCCCAGAAAAGAAATCACAAATGAATCTCATGTCCTCAGCTGTCAATACATAAATTAATGGAGTAGGTTTAATGAGCAAGGCAAAGTAGTAATGCAAGGAGTTCAATGCAATCCATAATACAATCAGATCAATATATTGGAATACAATTATAGAGGTACATATCTTTTTCAAAATGAATAGAATAGATAAAAAACATAGACATGGGGTACTAGAAGTTCAAAGGACATGCTAACAAATGGAATCCAGGAAACATGGGGAATATTTGGGTAGAAGTCAAAAGCAGAAGTAATAGAAATAATATTTTATAGGAATATGGTATAGACTACCTAGGCAATCTTTTTAAGGTGGGATCCATGACATTTCTTTAAAATATATGTTTTGATAACTTCATTTAACATAATTGGTTTTATCTATAACCTTTTATTAATTTACTTATTTTATTTTATTTACTCATACCTTAGGTATTTGGATGATGTAATTGGATAGAGTACTGGCCTGAAGTCAAAAATCCATCCTTAGCCATTTAAAAGCTCTGTAAGCACCAGGAAAGTGATTTAATTTATGCTTCATATTCTTCATCTAAAAATAAGGATAATCATATCACCTACTTCCTAGTGCAGGGATGGGCAAACTTTTTAAAGAGGGGGCCAAAGGAAAGGAAATGCTCATCTGTCAGTCTGTTTCTAAGGCAACTCTTTGGAAGTTTCATTGTATTGTATCCTACTCATTGTATTTGTCAGATTAGGAAAAATATCCAGCAGCCAGATAAAACATTTCAGGGGGCCACATCCACAGGCTTTAGTTTGCCCATCATTGCCCAAGTGTTTTTGTGAGGATAAAATGAGGCAATATACAAAGGGCCTTGCAAACCCTAAAGATATATAAATGTAAGCTATTATTTCTATAGATTTAAGTTATTATTATAATAAAAATACTACTCTGAAAAGGAACCTTAGGTTTCAATAGAGTGCCAAAAGGGATATTCTCTGTGTTCTGTGTCTGTGTTTGACTCTCTCTATCTCTCTGTCTCTCTGTCTCTCTCTGTCTCTGTCTCTGTCTGTCTGTCTCTGTCTGTCTGTCTGTCTCTCTCTCTCTCACACACACACTCACACACACACACACACACACACACACACACACACACACACACACAG
>NW_025345645.1:0-1726 GCF_016433145.1 Gracilinanus agilis | reverse complement strand
GGGAGTTGGCGTCTGGAACTGGAAGAAGAAGCATCTCCTGAGACCACAGACAGATTACACTCTGTATTGTCACGTGGGTAAGTTAGGCTGGCTTCCTTGGCCTAGCTGGGCCAATTCTAAACTCTGCCTATCCGGCTGTTGGGCCTTGCGGCTTACAGCTTCATTTATTTAGTCTTCTACCTCCCTCTTCTCTTTATCCCTACTCACTTTCCTGATTGTAAATAAACTCCTCAACCCGATGCTGACTTGGGTCTGATTTAATTACGGAATCAACCTGAATTGTTGATTCCTGGCGGCCACATATTTTAAAGATATAACTATAATAACTAAATTTTAATTCTTACATTATTGGCTGACCACTCGGTCTCTCGAATTCCCTCAATCTTTCTGAATTTTTCTTGAATTCTTCTTTGTATCTATCCTTAAGTCAGCCTTCTCACAGCACGCCGTGGAGCTTCGGTCGATATAAAGCTGCTGGATTGGTGAGATCAAAAAACCTGGGGACCCTGAAAATTTAGCTAGGTTGCCTTTTTGTCTTAAAAAAAAAAAAAAAAAAATAAGCCTAGTAGGAGGCCTTGGCCACACCTGGGAAGGACTGCTCAGTTCTCCTAGCCAGGCCAGGAGCACACCTGAATAAGATTTAAAAGCAGCCAAATAGAAGCAGGAGGCACTAGACTTATTTAGTAGACTTAGGGAGAGTAATTTTTTTTTTAGGCTACAAATAGGCTTAAACTTTGTTCTATTTCAAACCGTACTTTTAGTTTTAAAAATCTTTAGAAAAAAGCAAAAGCCTGGTGGGGCCAGCTAGAATTTAAAAGCCGCATTTTCTTTTTCCCCCACAGTAGAAGGCACATAACTTTAAAGAAAAGAAATTTTTCAGACCTTTACAATCTGAATAGAGCCTCCCAGAACCAAAATTAGCTTTTGAAAGACACTCCCAATTTTTGCCTCAGGCAAAAAAAAGCCCTGGCTACCCTCAAAGAGCTTTATCTCTAGTACTCAGCCTCAGGCTATAGCTTTTGTCCTCAGCCAGGCAGGAACAAAAGGAAGTCTTAACCCAAAACAATACAACTAGTTCTATAGCCCAACCCTTAGTAAGAGGAAGGCCTTGCCCACTAGTGATATCTACTGTGAGTAAGAATGTGGGGGTTTCGAAGCATTACTGCGGAAATATATACTAGAATTCAAACTATAAGACTCTGGTTCCAGTCCATATTATGGACTGTTACGTTGATTTGTTTTGGAACAGGAACAACAGAAAATACACTTACAGGATTGTTTGATGCACTGTATGTAGGTGTGATAGTAAGTGTGATAATACTCATAGTAGGCGGAATAGTTTATCTTTACTTCTCTCAAAAGAAACTGTCAGAGAAGCTGGATGACACTAACTCAGAGAGATTTAGTAAGATAGAGAAGGAAATAGGAAATATAACAGAGAAGCTGGATGACACTAAATCAGAGAGAATTAGTAAGATAGAGAAGAGATTGGAGAATATGGAGGAAGGCCAAGAGCAACTGCTGGCTTATATAAAAAACCATGCTAAGCATTTAAGAAGGAGGAAACAGTTTATAAAAAAGTTCCAACAAAAGAGAGAATTATTCCTCAATAGTTCCGCCTTCGAGGATTCCTCCTATGAAAGCGCTCCTGACACACCCTCTCCTCAACCCGTTCCCTTCCCCCAACCGATCCCGCCCCCTCCCCAACCCCTACTGCCCTCTCAAC
>NW_025345644.1:0-11683 GCF_016433145.1 Gracilinanus agilis | reverse complement strand
AAAAAATATTACAAGTTGCTAAAAAGAAGCCATTCAGATATCAGGGAACCACAGTTAGGATGACACAGGATCTGGCTGCCTATACATTGAAGGACAGGAAGTCATGGAACACAATATTCTGAAGAGCAAGAGAACTGGGTCTATAACCAAGAATCAACTATCCAGCAAAACTGACTATATTCTTGCAAGGGAAAAGTAAGGTCATTCAATGTAATTAAGGACTTCCAAGCATTCATAAAGAAAAAACAGACTTAAACAGAGTGGTTGGTGCCAAAGCCAGAAAGCAAGAGAATCACCATAAGATAATTAAGAGAATGGGGGAGGTGAAAAATCTTTTCTTTAAAGGACCCAATAAGTTCAATCAATTTATATACCAAGAAGAAAAGAAGATATTGGCAAATATTAAAAGTTGTTATTACCAACAGGATAACTAGAAGAAGTTTACATAAAGGGAACAAGGACAAATTGTATAGGATGAAATGTCAAACGATATATATATATGTATAAATATAAACAAAACTGGGGGGAGAAGGTAACAACAGGGAAAAATAACAATTCACTGTAAGGGTAAAGAGGTTAGAGGCTGTTTCATTAAATTTCTACAGAGAAGTAGCACTTTTATTCATGATTCATGATTCCCCTTTATTTAACTGCCTTGTACTTCTTTCAATTTACCTCCAGTGACTTTCATTTTCCCATGTGATTCTATGATTTCGGTTCATTGTGCCTTTGTAGCTGTTAAGATACTATGTTCCAGAAGATATTTTTAAGGAGAATCATGAATAGAAGTGCTACTTCTCTGTAGAAATTTAATAAAACAATAATGCCTACAGAGTGACCACTTATTTTATACTCATGCCATGCCATTTTAAGATACCTTTTGAGAAAATAAAACCTCATGAATTTAAACATAAAGCCATCTTTCTCAATCTACCATAGGTTAGAAACTGACCCAAAAATTTTTGAGGCCTTTTTTTGTGTGAATATGTATCTATGATGATGACTTTTTAAAGTTTATATACAGATCTGATCCAAAAGAGTGATATAGACCACTTTAAATGGTAATAATATCACTGAGAGTGATCTAAGCAGAATCAACTGATAATTAGCCTTTCATTAAGAAGCATAGTCTCCATGTTGTCATTGAGGATTGGGGTGGGCAGGAACAAGCTGGGTTCAATTTTTTTAACCTAAAAATCATTCTTGGAATGTGCTTTTTTTTCCTATGCATTTTCTTATAAATTTTAATGTAAAGGCTCCCAAAGGGTCTGATTTTGAAACTGGAGACCAAGAGGTTCTAGAATTAATATTATGGACTCTATTTAGTATAGTGGTTAAATTCCAAAGGAGAATTTTCCATTTTGTTAGCACTTAGAAAAGATTATGTATTTGGAACCTGATGTATATTTTATATTTGAGTGACTAGATATTCTATTCTTGAAAGCCAGTGGCATGTAAAATCTAATTATCCCAACTAACATTGAAAAGCAGTGAGAAATGACCCAGTGACAGACTCTATATCTAAGTGAAATGCAAAATGGGTCAGTATCATATTGGCTACAAGGTAAGGAATTTTTCATATATGCTCTTCTATAAAGATCAATCTCTGAGTCAGAGATGATCTGTGATCATCATGCGTGGATAGCATATGCTCACCAATAAAATCACAGAGGTTGAAGTGAGTAAGTAATGCAACATTCTTTAATGATTAATAATTGCATATCAAATTTAAAACAAAAAAAGATGAATGAAAAAAAATACCATGACCTTGATTTTTGGTTTTATAAAAGAAGGAAGCATTATCAAGTCAACAAATCAATCAGCATCTTATTAAGTACTTACTATATCCTAGATTCTGGCAATACAAAGTGTTGAGAGCCTTTGGATATAGAAATGCCATTGGAGAAAGAGGATCAAATTTAGGGTCTGTTATCTGGATTCCCTACGTGACCAATCCAGACTGAGGCAGTCTTTGTGTTTGGTTCTGGTCACCTGAGCCCCGAAAAGCTTTGGTACCAGCAGGTAGGTTAATCCAAAAACAACTTGATCCCTCCAAGAGGCTATTAGGAGTCATTTAGAGAAACAGAGTCTGTAACAGATATTTTATCTGGATCCCATTACAAAATCATCGGCAAGTAAAACTGTGTGTATGATTTTTCTGCACTGCATGTCAGGATGCAGACACAATGGGCCATCTAAGATAAAAATCTGAGGCTCCTCTTTTGACTCAGTTTTTGATCCCCACCTTTCTTAGAATTCTTATTGGAGAGCTTTGAAGTGGCAGACCAGCATCTACTGAGTTGATGATTCCTTTCCTTGATAATTGAGAAGCCTGAATCCTAACAAATGTTACTTAGATAAGATTGCATATTTAGATTAGAACTGGCTCCTTTAGTCTGGACTTCATTTGGCCAAATGCAGGATTCGATTGGTGAGCATCTCCATGGGGTATTTCTGCTCCCAGAATTATCCCCTACTAAGTTGGTGGTTGGAATTTGACCATTTGTCTTTGCACCTTTACTCTTTAAACTTCAATGGGTTATTTGTTATCCCTTCACTGCCGTAACTCTTTTTTTGTGTTCTTTGTTTGAAATCAGTATATAATAAACTCCCAAGCCCACAGAATTCAGAACAGCATGGGCTAACCACTAGTCTGGTTGTTCTCATTTTCTTTCTCCTGCCTTAAGCATCCTATGCCACCAACGTGGACCCCAAAAACATATAGAGGCTGGCTCCCTATAACAAAGGAAGATAAACAGGGGAAAAATGGCCCTCTTCTCTAGGAGCGCATTTATTATTGGGAAGACAATACACAATAAACTACATGCAAACAGGATAAACTAGAGATCCTACTGGAGGGTAGACACTGATATTAAGGAGGATCAGGAAAGGTTTCTAGCACATGATGAAATTTTGAGTGAGACTTGAATAAAGCTAGAGAAATCAAGAGGCAAAGCTGAAGTAATTTATGAGTTAGAGAATGTGAGATAGCCACATAGGTGGTCCACTGACTCACTGGTTGCTTTTTTTATTATTTTATTCTTTTAAGACCCTTAACTTCTGTATATTGGCTTATAGGTGGAAGAGTGATAAGGGTGGGCAATGGGGGTCAAGTGATTTGCCCAGAATCACACAGCTGGGAAGTGTCTGTGATTGGATTTGAACCATCTCTAGGCCTGACTCTCAATCCACTGAGCTACCCACCTGCCCCCAGTGTTTCCTTTTTATAGAACAGTTGTGGGTAAAAGAAAAATCTTTTGCCTTGTAGCAAATCTAGTATTGACTTATTTTCTATGTAACTCACTTATAGCCTGTCATTTGGTTAGTACTTAATGTTTTTGTGGCTATGTAAGATATCTAGAATTCACATCTATCTGATATTTCTTTCAAGAAGAAAGTATTTGGTGACTCAACAGTCAGTGTCACTGTTTTAGTAACAGTAAAGAGACCACAGTGTTATTTTATTGTAGAGTATATGGAAGGATAAGGTGAAAGAACATGATTGGGGTAGGAAAAGTACGAGGGACTTTGGAATCTTAATGGTATATTTTATAAACATTTAACTCCCATTGCCTAACTCTTACAACTCTACTGCCTTGGAACAAATACACAGTATCAATTCTAAGACTGAAGGTAAATTTAAAAATCTATTGCAATACTCCTGAATGACTCAGGTACTAACACCCAAGTGATAAGATCTGCATTTTATGTTTGATTCTGTGAGATAATAGTAAGACATTGAAATTAATTCAGTGGAGGCTGACATAATCAGATCTACATTTCATACGTGGTCTCAGATACTTTCTAGCTACGTGACTTTGGAGAAAATATTTTCATACTTGGTTCTTTTCTTTCTCACACTCCCATATCCAAATAGTTGCCAAGTCTTGTTGATTCCTCCTTGGTAATACCTCTCATGGATATTATCTTTTTTTCTTCTGACATCAACACTCTCCTGGTTCAGACCTTATACAATACATTTATGAAGACTACTTATGAATACATTTGATTGGGAGGCTGATGGGTAATTTAACAATAAGAAACTAGCTAATAAGAAGAAAGTGCTGGGGGAGAATGAAAATGAGTTCAGTTTTGACATGTTGATTTTATGATGTCTAGAAGATATGTAGGTTTGTATTTTCACTAGAAAGTTGGGGACATGAGACTGGTGGTCAAGAAAGAGGCTAAGATTCAACAAATAAATGCAAAAACGATCTTCATAGAGGTGATAATTAAATCAGTGGACATTCTTAAAATCACTAAGGAGAAGAAGAGAAGAGAATCCATGACAGGACTTTGGGGGATGTCTATGGTTATCAGATAAAAAGCCTAGAATTTTCTTCCTCAACATTTTTGCCTTCTGGTTTTCCTGGCTTCATTCAACTTTCATCTGGAATCTTATTATCTCCTAGAGACTTTTACTAATCCTTCTTAATATGAGTTCCTCTCCTCCAAGATGATCTTCAAATTATCCTGTTTGCATCTTGTTTATTTCATGTTATATCCCTGAATATGAATGCCTTGAGAGTAGAGCCTTTTATTGTTATTTTGTCTTTGTAACTCTAGTACTTGCTGGATGAAGATGCAGTGTAAGATACTGTGAAGAAATCATCAGAGAGACAGGAAGAGAACCAGGAAAAAAGAAAATGTTAAGGAAAAGTAATGATCAACAGTGTCAAGGATAATTTTGGAGAAAGTAATTAAATTTGAATGATGTTAGAAGCCCAAATCTAAATGTAAAAAATATTAGAGAAGAATGAGAATAAAGTGGATATATCAATTTAGATGGAAGTTATTCAGAAAATGGAGAGGATATAATAATGATAATAATTGTATCTACAAGAAGCCAGGAAAACATAAATGGTACAACTAACTTTCAGTGTTCATATTTATGTGGATAGTGCACAGAGAAGGAGTGGAAGACAGGAATAGAAAGTACACAGGAAAAGATGCCAGGTTCAAAAAAAGAACCTCATTTAGAAAAGTAAGCAGAAAGGAAAGAATTTAATCTATGAAAATTCAAATATTAGGACTGGATAGAAGTAATAAAAGCAAGAAATGAATGAAAAAAACTTACTAGGAATTTTGACATCTCCTTTAAATGAATCATAGAACATGAGAAGGATCAGATACTATCCAATCCAATCCTCCAATTTTACAAAGGAAAACATAGAGTCTTTGAATAGTTGAAGGCTGCCTAAAATCTTACATTTAATTAGTGGTAGAGACAGTTAACAATCCGGTTATCTTGACTGTGTTAAAATGTGGCTCAGCATTCTTTCCTACAACATGCTCCTTCTAGTCCTTCAACCTCTTCTCACATACCTTCAAGTAACAAAAATTTCACTATTCAATGAGGAAGTCAAAAACACTATCAGGGAATAGGAATCATGATCAAGATACATAGTGACAGTAGAAGTGTAGAAAATTAAGGAGGGAATTCTTTCCCAAAACATTTCATTTCAGTTTTATATTGTTATTGTTGTCATAATTTTAAATACATTTCTCACCATCTCTGCTGTATCTTATATCTCTATTTACCTCTCTGTTGAAATGGAGGGCATGTGGGTATTTCCCCCTAAGCTTCCATTACTTTTTTGAGACATATGCCAAGCCAAAAATGTTCCCTTCTTTTTTCAAAGAAAAATGGTAAAAGCAGCACTCTCAAATCCAACATAATCAGAAAATAGATAGTCCTTACTATATAAGATATAGAATTACACATTGTACTTTTAGAAATACAAAGCAGGACCTCCTGTTTGAAGATTTCACCCTCTTCACAATTTCACTAGAAATGATACCATTAGAAACATGCTTCATGTCTGACAACCAGCAAGACAAAGGACTAGACATTTTCTACCATTCTCCCAACCTTTCAAATTTCACCAAAATATGAATTATGATCAAGAGATAAAACAATTTCAGAAGGAAAACTATATGTGGAACAATTTTTTGATAAAGCTTTGGTATCCAAGATATATAAAAATTAACCAATTTCATGAAAATTAAATAAAAATAAATTTCCCAATACAGTAAGTGATCAAAAAACTTTTTTAAAATACCAGGATTTTAATCAAGATTTTTGAATTATCATCTTAATTTTTAGTCCTCTTTTTATTGTCCAAATATTTTTAGCTATTTCTTAAGCATTTATTCTTAACTTAATCAAGGCTTTAAGAATAAATGACATATTTATCTTGGTAAAATTATATAGATAAATCTGTCTTTTTTTTCCTGTGAATACTCTCCCTTAAATCCTATACTACAATACAAAATGGATGTTTACTTTGCACCCAAGTGCCTTCATCAGTTTGAAAAAGCAAATACCAAAGAACACTTATCAAGTTGCCTCTGGGGTCTTGCTTTAACAAGAATGTTTTCAATAACCAAGGTTCACATCAGCTTAAACATAAGATCATCACCTTATGAAAAAGTAATTTCTCTTTATCATATGGGGTATATCTTCTTCCTGCTCACAAGGGAGCTGCTATTCTCAGAGATTCTGCTCTGGCTGTGGACTTTAAAATGGTTTGTAGAGTACTTCCCTTTATTTTGTATGTAAAAAACAAACTATAAAATGTTTCCATAATTGCATGAAGGAGGGATATTTTTGCCAAATAGCATGAACATTTCCTCAATATTGTTATGTGATTAAGCAGGAAAGCACAACAGGTTAGGCTATTGTTTGAAGTCCTATAGGAGAGATTGAATTTTCATTCCAATGCCAGATATTTAGTACTATCTCATTGAGATAATAAGATGGTAAATTTACAGATATGTTTTGGAGGATAAAATTAATAGATGGAGTTATTGAAATATTTTTCCTATACAAATATAAGTGCCTTCCATAATGAAGTATGAAGTCATTAAAATCTAATGTATTTTTCTGGTGAAAAATGTCCTATTTTTCCAGACCTCCTTTCTAGTAACTTAATTTCCCTTTTCTTCCTTTTTCTTTCTTGTCCTTCTTCCTTTTCTTCCTCCTTATCCTCCTCCTATTCCTTACTCTTCCTTTTCTTAATCCATTTATTCCTTCCGTCCTCCTCTTCCATCTCCTCATGAACTTTGGTAGTGGCAATAGTTTTGGTACAAAGAGAAAAGAAGCAAGAGATAATAAAATCATAAAAATAAAAAAGTTGACACCTGACTGCATTGAATAAAAAGGAAAAGGAAGACTCAAATATGACTCTAAGGCTTTCTTCCTAGGAGACTGGGATTATTGGCATGTTATCATGAGAAACTAGTAAGTCATAAGGAAAGGCAGGTTTGTTAGGGGTAGAAGAAATGGTTAGCTTATATTTGGACACATGGAATTTTATGTAATGAGACTTTTACTTGGTAATATCTGGCAAGAAATAGGAAGCATTCTCAAGAAATTATGAGGATCATTGAGTATATGTATATGCATGTATATTGCATATATCTATACTTATCTTTATTTGTATATAAAATCTATGTGTATGTATATGAATATCATTTTATATATGAAAATAGTAAATTCAGAAGTAAAGAAAGGTGAAGATTTTTAAAAAGTCCCTATAAATATATATGCATAAACTCTTTCAGGACACCCATATTTAAAGAGTATGTTGAACCAAGAAATTGTTTCTATATAAGATTAAGCAAAAGTCATTTTTAAGAAAGCAAAAATACAATGAAAACAAAGGCAAAAATGGAGATTAACAGTAGAAGATGAGGCAGAGATATCATAGAAGATTAGGAACCAGAAAAGATAATTATGTTTGACAATAAAAAGCAATAGCTGACCTCAGAGAAAATGATATCTGGAAAGAAGTTGCAATTAATGCCAGTTTGCAAAGGTTAAAGACTGTAGGGATCAAAGGAAAAGGATATAGCAAGGCTACTACACTTTCCAAATGTTTAATAATGAAGAGAAGACACATAAAATAGTAATACTAAACATAATAAAGAAAATTTTTCAAAGACAAAAAGATCCGAATATGTATTGAGGCATATTTCATGAGCAGTTAAAAGAAGTATCTTTTTTGAGAAAAATATTTTGCCTTTCATGACACAAATAAAGTCTAGAAAAATGTGCCAACAGGAACTCACAAGCCTAGTCTCACCTGATGGTGTAATTATTCATTTGATGTCTGACTTATTATCATAATTACAATTAAGTCATTCTAAGTAATCAAATAGTTAAGTGCTATACAAATTGCATTTTCAGCATGATTTATCTCACTTTGTTAGGTGGAATTGAGGAAAGAATTATAGGTTGATACAACTGACAGGGTGAACCAAAGAGCTAGTTCTGTTCAGTGACCTGTTTCCAGGCTGACAAGTTAAATGAAGAACAACTGAATTCCTATACAAGGACTTAAGGGAGTTAATGGTACCAGACATTACATTTATTAAACCTTTTACCAGTTAGAACTGAAAGGCTACAAGGACAATACTTTTTATTGCTTTGAGGACACACAAAAAATTATCCTTTTCAACTCATCTATACCTCTTCTTCCTCTTTTCCTTCCAAGATAGGAGTAAAGAAATTTTGGACTTGAGAATTCTATGAAATGTTTCTTGGGGGAAAAGAGGTAGGTAGAAATGATGATTGTAATCTAGTGTCAATTCACAACAAAACATTTCCGGGCTTCCACAAGTGGAAAGGAATGAAAGAATGTCTTCCTTTAATTTTTCAAACTTATGCTATGTAGTTAAAACATCCTGGGAGTAGTATATAAATGTATGAGTGGGAAATACTAATCCATTATTCCCAAAAGCATCTTGGGATGAAATATAAAATTGAAGCCAAATTTTGACTGATGACCTCTAAAGTCCTATCTTGTTCTTTATCCACAATCCTATGACCCTGTGATTTTATACTTTAACATTACAAAAGAAAATAGAAACTAGAAGTTTTTAAAATGTACATTTGTGCTTTTCAGTTTCACCTATCTGTCTATGATGAATAGATCTTTGGGAATTGTTGACCTTGGGAATTGTAAAAGGCAAATAAAGTTTAAATGATATGCCAAAATGTACTAAAGATAATACATTACAAAGGCAGGCCTTCAATTGTTGTTCTCCCATTTCAAAGTAAAGGCCTCCTTGGAAAATGAGGGAGTATCCATTGATTGGGGAATGGCTGAACAATATAATGGTGATGGTGATGGAATGCTAATGTACAAAAAGGAACAAAAAACTGCATGATTTCCATACAAGCTGGAAAGACCTTGTTGTGAGGTTAGTATTAGACCTAACAGGAAGGGCTGGACAATTCCAAGATAGAATGAAGAAGGAGGAAGTGGGTGTTTGCTCACTGGGAGAGACTCCATGGTGGTTGGGGCAAGCTGCAACTGACCCTAAGAGATACCAGTTTACCAGAGATCCTATGGAAAGACTGTCACCTACTTGTGGGAGATTTTGGTAGAGACTACTAATCCCAACCTGAGTTTCAGGTCAACTTGGGCTGGGTCAGCTCCCAGAATCTACCCATCTGGAAGAGTACAGCAGGTGGTCCTGGAGGAGCAGAAACACCACTGGAGTGAGGCTGAACACTACTGTGAGGATATCAACTTCAGTCTTTGCTAGTCTCTGGGCTTTGTCTTGCTTAGGTCTCAGTTAGCGTAGATAAGTCCCTTCCCTGACCCTGAGTTTGCCCTTAGTCTGAAAAGTGTAGTTACCCTATTCCCATCCTTTATCTTAGTTGTCCCTGATTAAAAGTGTTATAAAACTCTTGCCTTTATTTTGCTGGTTTCCATAGGCCTAGTCTAGATACTGCAGTGTGGCAGTTGGGCCTAACTGCCACTTCAGTAACTGTTATCTCCCAGTAATTAAACCTGGTCTCCCAACCTTGTTTGGTCCCGTCATCTGTCATTCCTGTCACCCTCACACCCTTCTGGACCCACATTTTAATATTTAAGTCTACTTCCCTGGTTATTCCCCATTATAGCCTCCATGAACTGATGCAGAGTGAAATGAGCAAAACCAGGAGTACATTATATACAGAGACTAATACATTGTGGGACCATCAAATGTAATTGACTTTGCTACTGATAGCAATGCAATGATCCAGGACAATCATGAGGGACTTAAGAGAAAGAATACTATCCACATCTAGAGAAAGAACTGAGCAAGTAGAAACACAGAAGGAAAATACTTGATTTTTCACTTGTTTTTATGGGTATAGGATGTGGGAGTTTGAGTTTTTAAAAGATTATTACAAAAATGAATAATATGGAAATGGTGATAATACACGTATAACCCAGTGGAATTGCTTGTGAGCTCTGGGAGGGGGAGGGAAATAACATGAATCACATAACCATGGAAAAATACTTAAATTAAAAAAAATTTTAAGTCTTCTCTCTACCATTACAACACACTTCCCATTAAGGGATAGAAACAATATCTTGGCTACAGGCACATAAATAGCTAGAAGTGACTAAGCTTTAGTACTTATTTTACAAGTCTTGGAGTTTTTCCACTTCATAGGCATTACTTATAAATAAAATATTGCTATATTATGCTTTTTAATTCATTCTAATACTTTCTTTTCTTTAGATGAATCTAAGTGGCACAGTGGACAGAGTATAACATGTGGGGATGAACAGGGAAGAAAATGAATACACTGGAAAGGTAAAGACATTGGAGAGAGGAAATACTCAATACTTAAGTGCATTGAAATTAACTTAAGGAGGGAAGAACAATCAGATCCATTGGGCAGAGAATTGATAAGTGCCATATAGAGAAGTAGAAGGGTAACAAAGGGATCAATGGGGAGGGAAGCAATACTAGGGAGGGAGAGGGTGAGGGGGGTAGCTTAAAAAGACCCTAAAGAAGAATAAGAGGGGAATAAGAAGGGAGTGGGGAGAAAGGGAAGTAAAATAAGGGAGGGGATAAGGGGAACTGATTAAAAACAAAACATCTATATAGAAGGAAATAGTGAAAGAAGAAAGTGCAGGATAAGTAAAGAGAATCAAAATGTCTGGGAATACACAGTTGATAATTATAACTCTAAATGTGAATGGTATGAACTCACCCATAAAAATGGAAGCAAATAGCAGAGTGGATTAGAAACAAAAATCTTACCATATGTTGTCTACAAGAAACACACATGAGACAAGTGGACATACACAGAGTAAAAATGAAAGGCTAGTGCAAAATTTATTGGGTTTCAAATGAGAAAAAGAAGACTGAAGTTGCAATCATGATTTTTGACAGAGCCAAAATAAAAATAGATCTAGTTAAAACAGATAGGGAAGGCAATTACATCCTGATAAAAAGCGATATAAACAATGAGGAAATATCAGTACTCAACATGTATGCACCAAATGGTATAGCTTCCAAATTTCTAAAGGAGAAGCTATTGGAGTTCAAGGATGAAATAGATAGCAAAACTATACTAGTGGGTGAACTCAACCTTACCATATCAGATCTAGACGAATCAAACCAAAAAATAAATAAGAAAGAGATAAGAGAGGTGAATAAAATCCTAGCAATTTGGAGTTAATAGATGGAGAAAAATAAATAAGGACAAAAAGGAATACACCTTCTTTTAAGCAATGCATGGAACATTCATAAAGATTGACCATGTACTACGGCATAGGAATATGGCAAACAAATGCAAAAAAGAAGAAATAATGAATGCAACTTATCAGATCATAATGTAATAAAAATAGTTATTAGCAAGGATACATGGAGAGGCAAACCAAAAACTAAT
>NW_025345643.1:0-7344 GCF_016433145.1 Gracilinanus agilis | reverse complement strand
AGTGGTCTCTTCTTTGGCGAGTAGGAACTTGGCTAGGAGGCAGTATGGTGGCGGCAGTTTTGAATGCTTACAAGCGCGTGGTCTAATGATTTTATCTATCAACATGGCTTTAATTAAAATACTAATATATATTATTATACCAGCCTTTATCATTTTTAATTCTTACAATTTGGCGAACCAGAAGGTCGAAATTCGAACTCTCAATTTTCTAGATAGCCTAAGAGGAAAAAGCCATGCGGCTCTGGGACCCAGAGTCTCAGAAGCGAATCTTCCAGATAGCCTAACGATAGCCATGCCTGCTTTTTGGCCATCTGGCTCAGCTCTTTTGAGCACTTTTTTAAAAAAGGAAAGTGACTTTCCTTGCCATGCTTTTGCTAAATGCAAGAGCACATTTTTGCCTCCAGTGGGACTCAGCCGGCCAGTCCAGCCCAAGCCACCTTGGGAGGGAGGTCAGGCCAGCCGATTCAGGCTTTTGGCTTTAAACTAAAATGCCGGAGCCCAGCCAATGTGCTGCTGCTGCTGCTGCTGCTGCTGCTGCTGCTGCTGCTGCTGCTGATCCTGACCGCTTCCAGCCTTCAACCCCGAGCTCCAGAACCTGAGATTTCCGGGAAGGAACCCTGACCTGCCACCTTTGCTGAGATCGAGACCTCTAGAGACTGCTTCAGCTCTGATGCAAACCATTTGGGTATATTCCCCTTTCTCTCTACTTTCTTATAGGAGACATTCTAGCCTTCCACGTGTTTCTCTAAAGACCTAATTTAGCCACCCACACAAGCTCTACCTGTGGGATTTTCTACAATGACCCGACACCACGTGGACCTAGCATCTGAACCTCTCAGGCGCTTGGCCTATTCAAACTTTTGCGATTATTAAAAAACTGAACTTAGGGGAAGCCTATTCACCCCCATAACTGCTCAGAACTTTGAACTTTTAGAAAAAAAAAAAAAGAACAAACTCAGCAGAACTCAATCAAAAGAACCTTAAATTGAAATCAGGGGTGAACTTTTAAAACCTCGGAACTGAATGAGCTTTAATTCTGTTTTAAAAAGGCTGTATCTTACTGTATATTGTTAATTAGTTTTGTAAATTAATCTTGCTTATATCGTTGATTTTCCTGTTGCACTGAATCATTTTACGCTAATGAAGTTTCTGCTTATGATGTTATTATATTTCCTAATTTACTTAAACGCTTACTGTATCAAAAACAATGCGGTTATATGTACCACCTATGAACATCTTATAGAGCACATGTCTTTAAAATTTATTCTGTCTTGGTAATTGCAAAGAACCTTGAAAGTTTCCATGCTTTAAATATTACCTTGTAATTTTACAAGAGATCTTTTTTAACTTTTACTTTAAATCCTTAAGAATTGTTGTCTTAAAGGATAAAGCTTATATATTTTATTATAAGAGATATTAGTGCCTTAAATGGGTAGAAGCATTCCTATCCAGGATTTTTTTTAAAACAGGAAGCCAAGGAGCTCCTGTATATTCTTATCTGAGGATGATTATACCAGAAGGTTTCTTTTTTAAATATCACATTTTTCTATGGAAGCAATAACAGCATTTGCCAAGGGTTAAAGTTGTAACAAGTATATAAATTTAAATATCACTGTTTATTGTTTTAAAATGTGCTATTGGAAATAATGGTACTCTATTTGAATGTGCATTGTGAATCTGCTTTTTGTAAGATCCAATTACACTCAAAATGAAAGTCTCATTTTGGGGTAACATAACCCTTCTAGTTCTAAGCTATATATATATATATTTTTGATTTTTAAAACATTTTTTTTTAATTAGAGCAATTGATTTTCCCCTTTTATCATCTTGTACTGGAAGTACATATATAATCATTATTTATCTTTTTTTCTGATTCTACAGCAAATACCTGAGCCTATAGGACTGTGATTTAAATGCCTCTCTGATTCCAGAAGGGAATATGAAAGCCATTAATAGTGCTAAAGAAAGCACATGGTCAGAGACTTGACTGACTAAGATCTGCAGAATAGCAGTTCTATGCCAATACATTAGGGCTTGAAATTGGGTTTGAGTCCTGGAGTCCCAGTCTTTTCTAAAACTTTAGAGGACGTGGGTCCCCTCGACTTAGATTCCTAGAAAGCACCTAAGATTGGTTAATTATTTGGCTCACTTCCCTAAAAAGCTGATGATAAGTCAGATCAGAGAGAGACATTTCCTTAAGTCCTGGCTCTGAATGGGTAATTGCACACTGTTGAATTCACTTTAATTAGACCTTCATTCAAAGGTCTAAGTTTATTTTCCCTAGATTTTTTTGCACATTTTACATTTCATTTCACAAGTTAATTTTTCATCTTTTTTCTTGAATTCTATTCTTTGTATTTTGTCATCCTTACCTGACCTGAGGTACTTTTTTTTTAGAAAAAAGGTGTGTTTTAAGAATTATCTCACGGGGATATCTGTTAAGTTTTTTAAAATTCGATAATGTGAAAATATATGTATATTTATTTAACTCTTTTAGGAGTAATTTCACGGGGAATTATATAAAATCTTAGAAGAAAATGTATGTTTTGTAATCTATAATGTAAAGTTTAAATTCTTTTGAGAATAATTTCAGGATAAGGATCTTGCCATCTCCCCAGAATCCAGATGACGAACTTGTTTTGGTGAGGACCATGAAGATGTCTGAGAAGCCTTCACTGTACCATGAAGACCAAAAATTGAACTTTGGGGTGCAGTTGATTGAACTATGGGGAGTTGAAATTGAGTTGTATGTATTGTTTTAAATTGTACACTGTTGTGCCAGTGGGGGACAGCCCCCCAAATTGGTTTTTTGTCAATGCGTCTAATTTTAACCATTTGTTCATCCATTTCTTTATCCCCAAATTCCTGAAAAAATTTAGAAGTTGTCTATTTTTACAGGTCCAGCGAAGAAAAAAGGACTAACCTTTTTTTTTGCCGGACCTCACGGGGAATTGTAAAAAGGAAATTGGAAGAAACCATCTAAAAATGTATATATTTCTATGGACAAGGGAAATGTATCAAAACTACATTTCCCTTGATCCAACATGGTCCAACTGGTTTCCGTTTCCGACGTCTTGACGCAGGGGAGCGCTTAAATCTCGTGGGTTAGGAGGGAGTGGTCTCTTCTTTGGCGAGTAGGAACTTGGCTAGGAGGCAGTATGGTGGCGGCAGTTTTGAATGCTTACAAGCGCGTGGTCTAATGATTTTATCTATCAACATGGCTTTAATTAAAATACTAATATATATTATTATACCAGCCTTTATCATTTTTAATTCTTACAATTTGGCGAACCAGAAGGTCGAAATTCGAACTCTCAATTTTCTAGATAGCCTAAGAGGAAAAAGCCATGCGGCTCTGGGACCCAGAGTCTCAGAAGCGAATCTTCCAGATAGCCTAACGATAGCCATGCCTGCTTTTTGGCCATCTGGCTCAGCTCTTTTGAGCACTTTTTTAAAAAAGGAAAGTGACTTTCCTTGCCATGCTTTTGCTAAATGCAAGAGCACATTTTTGCCTCCAGTGGGACTCAGCCGGCCAGTCCAGCCCAAGCCACCTTGGGAGGGAGGTCAGGCCAGCCGA
Organism: Gracilinanus agilis; assembly: GCF_016433145.1. Lineage (NCBI taxonomy): Eukaryota > Metazoa > Chordata > Mammalia > Didelphimorphia > Didelphidae > Gracilinanus > Gracilinanus agilis. The sequence continues at coordinate 3,767 of NW_025345643.1, read as the reverse complement.
TTCAGGCTTTTGGCTTTAAACTAAAATGCCGGAGCCCAGCCAATGTGCTGCTGCTGCTGCTGCTGCTGCTGCTGCTGCTGCTGCTGCTGCTGATCCTGACCGCTTCCAGCCTTCAACCCCGAGCTCCAGAACCTGAGATTTCCGGGAAGGAACCCTGACCTGCCACCTTTGCTGAGATCGAGACCTCTAGAGACTGCTTCAGCTCTGATGCAAACCATTTGGGTATATTCCCCTTTCTCTCTACTTTCTTATAGGAGACATTCTAGCCTTCCACGTGTTTCTCTAAAGACCTAATTTAGCCACCCACACAAGCTCTACCTGTGGGATTTTCTACAATGACCCGACACCACGTGGACCTAGCATCTGAACCTCTCAGGCGCTTGGCCTATTCAAACTTTTGCGATTATTAAAAAACTGAACTTAGGGGAAGCCTATTCACCCCCATAACTGCTCAGAACTTTGAACTTTTAGAAAAAAAAAAAAAGAACAAACTCAGCAGAACTCAATCAAAAGAACCTTAAATTGAAATCAGGGGTGAACTTTTAAAACCTCGGAACTGAATGAGCTTTAATTCTGTTTTAAAAAGGCTGTATCTTACTGTATATTGTTAATTAGTTTTGTAAATTAATCTTGCTTATATCGTTGATTTTCCTGTTGCACTGAATCATTTTACGCTAATGAAGTTTCTGCTTATGATGTTATTATATTTCCTAATTTACTTAAACGCTTACTGTATCAAAAACAATGCGGTTATATGTACCACCTATGAACATCTTATAGAGCACATGTCTTTAAAATTTATTCTGTCTTGGTAATTGCAAAGAACCTTGAAAGTTTCCATGCTTTAAATATTACCTTGTAATTTTACAAGAGATCTTTTTTAACTTTTACTTTAAATCCTTAAGAATTGTTGTCTTAAAGGATAAAGCTTATATATTTTATTATAAGAGATATTAGTGCCTTAAATGGGTAGAAGCATTCCTATCCAGGATTTTTTTTAAAACAGGAAGCCAAGGAGCTCCTGTATATTCTTATCTGAGGATGATTATACCAGAAGGTTTCTTTTTTAAATATCACATTTTTCTATGGAAGCAATAACAGCATTTGCCAAGGGTTAAAGTTGTAACAAGTATATAAATTTAAATATCACTGTTTATTGTTTTAAAATGTGCTATTGGAAATAATGGTACTCTATTTGAATGTGCATTGTGAATCTGCTTTTTGTAAGATCCAATTACACTCAAAATGAAAGTCTCATTTTGGGGTAACATAACCCTTCTAGTTCTAAGCTATATATATATATATTTTTGATTTTTAAAACATTTTTTTTTAATTAGAGCAATTGATTTTCCCCTTTTATCATCTTGTACTGGAAGTACATATATAATCATTATTTATCTTTTTTTCTGATTCTACAGCAAATACCTGAGCCTATAGGACTGTGATTTAAATGCCTCTCTGATTCCAGAAGGGAATATGAAAGCCATTAATAGTGCTAAAGAAAGCACATGGTCAGAGACTTGACTGACTAAGATCTGCAGAATAGCAGTTCTATGCCAATACATTAGGGCTTGAAATTGGGTTTGAGTCCTGGAGTCCCAGTCTTTTCTAAAACTTTAGAGGACGTGGGTCCCCTCGACTTAGATTCCTAGAAAGCACCTAAGATTGGTTAATTATTTGGCTCACTTCCCTAAAAAGCTGATGATAAGTCAGATCAGAGAGAGACATTTCCTTAAGTCCTGGCTCTGAATGGGTAATTGCACACTGTTGAATTCACTTTAATTAGACCTTCATTCAAAGGTCTAAGTTTATTTTCCCTAGATTTTTTTGCACATTTTACATTTCATTTCACAAGTTAATTTTTCATCTTTTTTCTTGAATTCTATTCTTTGTATTTTGTCATCCTTACCTGACCTGAGGTACTTTTTTTTTAGAAAAAAGGTGTGTTTTAAGAATTATCTCACGGGGATATCTGTTAAGTTTTTTAAAATTCGATAATGTGAAAATATATGTATATTTATTTAACTCTTTTAGGAGTAATTTCACGGGGAATTATATAAAATCTTAGAAGAAAATGTATGTTTTGTAATCTATAATGTAAAGTTTAAATTCTTTTGAGAATAATTTCAGGATAAGGATCTTGCCATCTCCCCAGAATCCAGATGACGAACTTGTTTTGGTGAGGACCATGAAGATGTCTGAGAAGCCTTCACTGTACCATGAAGACCAAAAATTGAACTTTGGGGTGCAGTTGATTGAACTATGGGGAGTTGAAATTGAGTTGTATGTATTGTTTTAAATTGTACACTGTTGTGCCAGTGGGGGACAGCCCCCCAAATTGGTTTTTTGTCAATGCGTCTAATTTTAACCATTTGTTCATCCATTTCTTTATCCCCAAATTCCTGAAAAAATTTAGAAGTTGTCTATTTTTACAGGTCCAGCGAAGAAAAAAGGACTAACCTTTTTTTTTGCCGGACCTCACGGGGAATTGTAAAAAGGAAATTGGAAGAAACCATCTAAAAATGTATATATTTCTATGGACAAGGGAAATGTATCAAAACTACATTTCCCTTGATCCAACATGGTCCAACTGGTTTCCGTTTCCGACGTCTTGACGCAGGGGAGCGCTTAAATCTCGTGGGTTAGGAGGGAGTGGTCTCTTCTTTGGCGAGTAGGAACTTGGCTAGGAGGCAGTATGTTGGCGGCAGTTTTGAATGCTTACAAGCGCGTGGTCTAATGATTTTTATCTATCAACATGGCTTTAATTAAAATACTAATATATATATTTATACAAGCCTTTATCATTTTTAATTCTTATAAAAGTCACCACCTCTGTTTGCTTAAAGTTTTCTCAACTGTAAAACAGGGATAATAATGCCCATTTCCCAGAGTTATTGTATGAATCAATGAGATATTTGTAAAAGCTCTTAAAAAAACAGCACATAGTAGGTTCTTAATAAATGCTTGTTACCTTCCCAATTCCCTCCATCTTTCCTGTCCTTTCTTTCTCACTCCATGCTTCTATGATCAGGAGTCAGTGGAGCATAGAACAGAACTGGCCTTGGATTCAAGAAGACCTAGGTTCAGCTCCCTGAGACATACTGGCAGAGTAGGTGACCGTTAAACTCTCAGTGCTCTAGGCACCTCTCTGAATTATAAGTTGTGAAGAAGGATTTAAACTTATGGAATTCTTCCTTCTACTGATGAAATCACAGACCCAGGCTCAATCATGATGTTTATGCTCACTAATTTCTCAGAATGAAGTTAAAAAATTTATTTTTTCATTCTGTAGCTTATAGAAAGCCAAATAATGAAATTTACAAAACCCACCAATTTTTCCAAGTTTACATTACTCTGCTAAATACCTTATGAAGGCTTAAAATTTTTATTGACTTTTGCCAACTACTGCCACATAAAGTGCAAACTCTTTAGATTGTCATTAAAGGCCATTAGCAATCTACTTCCAACTAGTATTTCCAGTTTTAGTTATCAGTAGAAACAGGAAAAGCAGTTAAGTAACTTGGTACTTTGTGTTTGGAGGAGCAGAATGAGAAAAAGGCAAGTGGTGTAATCTGGTAGCTGGTAATCTGGGAAGTTCATTTGCATATCTAGGTGAGTAGATGAGTATAACTACCCATCATATTTAAAAGAAGACTGGGGAGTTGTCTGTATTTCTAAACTGCTTCGATCATCCTATGACTACAGAGTGAATTTTTAAAGGAGAGTAAGAGGAAAGAGTGGGGAGCCAGCATTGCCACAGTTGACTG
>NW_025345642.1:0-1965 GCF_016433145.1 Gracilinanus agilis | reverse complement strand
ATAATATATATAATATAGCATCCTTTTCCTATAAAATAGTATATGAATTTTCCTGATGTTCAAGTCAGAAAAGAAAACCTTTTTCTCATTTTAAATTTTACTCTAAGTAAGCCTATTATTGGTCATCATTGCTTAGGCAAATCCTTAAGTTAAGTAATGTTTCCTGGAGCGGCAAAGGAAGAATACCGTTGGCCATGCTTCGCTCTCATGGAGAACCATTCAGAAAAAAAAGCAAATACAGCCAAGGGGTCTCTTTGAATCCCCAAGTTGTCTCGCTGAGCCATTCGCACAGGATATTGACGTAGTGAAGGAATTACTGAGCCCACTTACCCATAATCCCTTTGTAGGACCATAACAAACCAATCCAACAAGAAGTCATAAAGTTCCTACGATGTGGAAGTCAAAAGATAGTATAGAATAATGCGAATGAAGGCTGACTTTGGAAGAAGAACCTGATCCTGTCCTGTCACTGATGCATACTAGGGATACATAGGGTAAAATGAAAGGAACCCAGGAAAAGGAGGACTGCCTCTGTAATGTACCTCTGAGTTTTAATTTGGTGAAGGCATATGTCCTTGTGAGTTAAGTGTGTGAGCAGGAAAAAATTTGCTGGAGCCATGAGCAGCCATATGATTTTGATTGGCTAGCTCTTCTAGAAGCCGATAGCTTTAAACTTCAAATAAATACCGGGCCAATTAATTGATTATCCGAGTGAAAGGTTCCCAAACCCTCATTATTCACAGATTATGCAATAACACTTCAGTTGTGAGAACACAGTAATTGCCTTGGCCCGTGCCAGCTTGAATGTCAAACCTGTTTTAGAATTGGTATAAAAATGATTTTGTTAGGCTGCTTAGTACATTACTAATGATGTCATGATGCCCGATTGAGAGAATTTGAATTTCTAAAAAAAAGAATTCTTTTCCCTCTTCTTCAAATCCCATTTTTACATCACTGTTCCATTCATTTATTTTATTCTCATGTAGAATATGCCCATTTGGAACATCTGAAAACCTCTGATTCTTGAACTGTCTCTGGTGCAGTGCCTGACAAATGTGCTTTGCCTATCATTCACAGTCTTGTGAAAATGGCTTTTTCCTTTTATCTGAACCCTCAAGTTTCCGTGGAACTGCTCTTAGTCATATTTTATAAGCATCCTATTTAGAGGATATTTTACCATCATATTTTCACTCTGCCTTTACCTCTGCATATGCCAAAGAACACATCTCTTAACCAGGTCTTTTTAAAATTTCATTTTGTCTACACAGAATCCCCACTGACAGTGCAGTCAGGTACAGCGATCTTCTGGCCCAATAGTGTGTTTCTCCCCATTACTGTCTTTTCAGAGTACTTGGTAGTGCTTTGGGAAATATACAGTAGGAAACTGCAAAGCACGTTACATTTGAAGGAACCCTGCATCCGGAGCTAGCGGAGGGGGTGGGAATCCTGACTCCATTACTTAATATCTGAGACACTTCCACTGAGTCAGGCAACCTCTCCAGGCCTTGGTTTTCTGCCTTTGTAAAATGGGTGAAGTGAACTAACTGATATGCAAAGTCCACCTCTAAATCCTATGGCTCGAGATCAAATATACAATTGAGGATGTCTTAAAATGCTGATGAATAAAGGATGGATCATTAAGAATTATATGAGATGAGGATAGCTAAGTGGCTCGGTGGATAGAGTCAACCTAGAGATAGGAGGTTCTGAGTTCAAATCTGGCATCAGAAACTTCCCAGTTTTGTGTTTGGGTAAGTCATTTAACCCCCATTATATAGTCTTTACCATTCTTTGGTGTTGTAATCAGATTCTAAGACCAAAGGTGTAAGGGTTTAAAAAATTACATGGAATGAGGCTTTTTCTTTCCCAGTTTTCTTTTAAATACATGTGTTCTCTCCATCTCTCCCTCTCCCTTACTCTCTTTCCCTTCTCTCTCTCCCTTCTCTCTCTCTCTTTCCCTTCTCT
>NW_025345641.1:0-1908 GCF_016433145.1 Gracilinanus agilis | reverse complement strand
CTGCCTTTTGATCCAGCCACACCACTCCTGGGTTTATACCCCAAAGAGATAATGAGAAAAAAACCCTTGTACAAAAATATTTATAACTGTGCTCTTTGTTGTGGCAAATAATTGGAAAAATGAGGAGTTTACCTTCGATTGGGGAATGGCTAAACAAATTGGGGTATCTGTTGGTGATGGAATACTATTGTGCTAAAAGGAATAATGAACTGGAGGAATTCCATGTGAACTGGAATGACCTCCAGAAAGTGAGGTAGAGTGAAGGGAAAAGAACCAGCAGAACACTGTATGCAGAGACTGATACACTGTGACACAACTGAATATAATGGACTTCTCTAATAGCAACAATGCAATTATCTAGGACAAATCTGAAGGACTTATGAGAAAGAACACCATCCACATCGAGAGGAAAAAACTGTGGGCGTAGAAACATAGAAGAAAAACAACTGCTTCATCACATGGCTCGATGCGGAAATGATTGGGGATGTAGACTAAACAATCACTCTATTGCAAATATTGAAACTATGGAACTAGGTCTTGATCAATGAGACATGAAAAACCCATTAGAATTGCTTGTTGGCTATGGGAGTGGGGTAGGAGGACAGGAGGGAAAGAACATGAATCACGTAACCATGGAAAAATATTCTAATTAATTAAGTAAATAAATGAATGAGCTTAATTTTTTAAAAAAGAAACCTTGAGTTTAATTCCTTTTTTGTTTGAGATCTCTGGTATAATGTGGATTTTTTTATTTTGTACTGATACTAATCAGGCAAATCAATGACTCAAAAATATATAGAGACTACTCTGGAGGCATTTTGAAAATGAGAGACAAACTTCCAAAGTCTCACAGACACAGGCCTTGTTAAGAACAAATTCTACGTTATTCTACAATTCTACATTTACTCTACTGTTTTTCAGTATCAGCTAAGTATCCACCATGTTGAAATTTGTCTGATAAAGGAAAACAGTAGAGGCAAAGAATATATTAGATAAGAAAGAAATGTATTTAGTCACCACTGCCTTGATAAATCCCAATCCAGAAAGTGCAAAGAAAGGCGCTCTCTGTCCCACAAAAAGGGAGAAGCATCCTAGTTTATAATACAATTCTTCTTATAATACAAAAGGGAGAGAAAGAACAGGAATCATGTAACCATGGAAAAATATTCTAAATGAATTAATCAGTAAAAACATTTTAAGACTTCCAGGTTAAGATGGTGGCAGAGTAGAGGCAGGGTGACTTTCTCTCCTTACCAACCAATAAAGCGTACCTCCAAAGGACAAGAAAACAAATCCAGATACAAGAAGGGACCCCACAATAGGGCACAGTATCAAAGGTACGTGGGATTTGGTCACTTCCACGCTATAAGGGGGTGGGGGAAATAGCTCCTATCAAAACCTGAGTGGGTCACCCCTCTCCCACCCCACCCACAGTACCAGAGTCTAGGGCTGTGCTCCAGAGTTAGAGTGAGCAGAGGCACAAAAATCTAGCTGGCACCACTAGGAGCTTGCCCCTAAGAGCAGCAAGACCTGACATCCCAGGTGGCTGGAAAACTCAGACTTTGGATATGGGAGTGGGGCTGAGAGAGGCAGCAACAGCAGCGCCAAATAGTGAATTCTTATCCCCAAAATTTAAATCTTTACATTTATCAAAAGCATGGTTACTATAATCATTTACTGCTGTATATCATATTTCTACTCCATTCCACCTATCTACCTTTCTTAACCAGTGTAAGATTTAAACTGATATCTAATAACTCCAAGTATTTTATCTTATAAAGTTCATTAATAGTCACTTGAAGTAGAAGGAAAATAAACTAAACACAATAGAAGTTCAAACCTAATTATATAACAAAAAGTAAACCCATGTGTGTAGATTCTCCTGGCTGGCATAAAGCTCACTTTCCC
>NW_025345640.1:0-10204 GCF_016433145.1 Gracilinanus agilis | reverse complement strand
GGGGGGGGTGGGGCCTTGAGGCAGGAAAGCCGGCGAGCAGGCGAGGAAGGCCCGGCCAGCTCCCTTGAGTGGGCGCCACTGCTCCGTGAGAGTACCCCACTCACTGCCTTTCTGCTCCCTGGCCACCATTCCTCTCCCTTTAACTTCTGGAGCTCGGGGCCCGGCTTTGTTTCTCCCATCTGTCTCCCTGATGCTCGGTACACCGTAGGTGCTTAATGAATGCCTTTTTTCAGCGCTCACCTTCTCTCTTGGAATCCAGCCTGTGTACTGGTTCTGAGGCAGAAGAACAGTAAGGACTAGGTAACGGGGCTGAAGTGACTTGCCCAGGGTCACCCAGCCAGGAAGTGGCTGAGGCAGATTCGGAACCCAGGACCTCCTGTCTCGAGGCCTGGCTCTCCAGCCACTGAGCCACCCAGCTACCCCGTCATGAATGCTTTTCCATTCTTGGATCACACTGCAGAAGCTCCAAAGCCAGGGTCTCTAGAACACATTGGACAGACTATTGGGATGAAGAAAAGGTGAAATTCAGTAGCGATAAAGGGAAAACCCTGTGTGTGGGTACAAGATGGCAGCAGGTGGGCTGAAAAAGATCCGGGGGTTTTAGTGGACCGCAAGCTCGACAGGGGCCAGCAGAGTGATGGATGGTTGGGATGAGAGGAGCCTGTGTTAAGAGAGACACGGCAGAGAACTCTGGCGTGCTGCTCTGGTCGGGCCACGTCGGGTATCGGCGTGGAGCTGTAGGGACTACTACGTTTTGGGAAGAGCTTCGTTTATAGCTCCAGTCTACAGTGGAGATGGCCCCGAGCAAAGCCCCAAGACCAGGGCTCAGGAAGGTAGGCTAAGAGAACTAGAGAGCAGGGTGGTTCAGTGGCTAGGGAGCCAGGCCCAGAGACTGGAGGTCCTGGGTTCCAGTGTGGCTTCAGCCACTTTCGAGCTGGGTGACCCTGGCCAAGTCCCTTCGGCCCACTGCCTCGCCTTTACTGATCTTGGAACCACAACATCCATTGTAAGACAGAACGGAGGAAAGGCCCAGTCGGCTATTCAAGCACTTTAGGGGCCGCCACATGAGAAGGGGGCGAGGCCTGTTCTACTCGGCCCCAGACGGCAGAACCAGGAACATTAAGTGGAGAGTGTGATGGAGTCCATTGAGACCGAACAGGAAAGAAGCTGCTGCTCGCCATCACGAGGCCCAAAGATCCCGAGTCGGGGACGGGCCACGGCGGCCTCCTTTTTGGCCGTGGCTCCCAGCAGCCGGGGCCGGACGTCCTTCCCAAGCCGGAGAGTGTGGGATTCGGAGGGGCTGGGCCGGGGCCGGCTAGACATTCCTCCTTGGTCGCCACCCTGGCCAGCATCGGTGGGCGGGCTGCCCACGCCCACCGGAACGCTCTTGTTTGGCTCTCTCCAGATGACCTCGGACAAGAGGAACGTGCTGCTCTTCGCCATCTTCGATGAGAACCGCAGCTGGTACCTGCCAGAGAACACACAGCGGCTCAGCTTGGACACAGCTCACGGGCACCCCCGGGCTTCCGAGTTCTCCGCCTCCAACGTCATGCACAGTAAGATCGGCATCGGGGAGGGGAGGGGAGGGGAGGGGAGCGGATGGCGTCTCCACGCAAAGGAGCTCAGGGCTGGGGGGCAGCACGGAGCCCTTCTTCCTCTCCCCTTCTTTCTGCTGGTAACAAAGAAGAAGGCGACCTCTCTCCCCGCCAAGGCCGCCCCCTTGATTCCATCTCCTCTGATGGCGTCTGGAAGGTCGCCGCCGTCGCCGTCCTCTATCCCTCGGCCCTCCCATGTTCCCAAGCTGGGTCCCTCGTCCCTTTCACACATGCACACGCACACGCACACGCATGCACACGCCCATCCACACTTGCTCTTCTTTTACATCTCTCGGGCCCTTTCGCTCTGGCTTCCACCCTCTTCACTTTCTTGCTGGAGCTCCATCTTTCTGGAACGCCTCCTCACTCTCCATTTCATGGCGCCGCCCTCTCTTGCTTCTCCCAGTCATCTTACTGTTTCCCGGAATCTCCACCCACGATCCACTGGGGCGGAGTCAGTCAGGCGCCATTTATACTTTGAAAATATATATTTTTAAGCCCCTCCCATGTGCCGGACGCCGTGGTAAGCTCTGGGGACCCAAGAAGAGGCCGAAGACAGTTCCTGCCCTCGAGGAGCTCACAGTCCAATGGGGGAGACGACAAACAAGTCCTCCCCATAGCGCGAATGGGAGATCAGCTGGGACGGCTTAGGGAGCTGGTGGTTAAGTCCATCCTGTAGCGTCGCCAGTAGACGGAGACGAGGAGGGTGCCCAGAAGAACATGGACGCGGGAAGACCTGAAGGACCCAGAGAGCCCTCCACTGACCTCGGCAGAGAGAAGAAGGCGCGTGGTTCTGGGCAGCAGATGGGACGTGGGGGGCGAGTGAGAGTCAGCGCGGAGCCGAGGATACCCACCGGCACGGCCGGCCGTTTGAGAGAGGAGAAGATGGCGTTGCCTTCAGCAGAAATAGGAAAGCTGGCGGCAGGGGAGGGGGGGGCATTGGGAGAAAACATAATGGATGGGTCAGTCTTAGCCATGCTGGCTTTAAAATCAGGCAGCCTGATGCCTCCTGGGCTTCCAGTGCGAGATGTCTGAGAGGAAGCTGGGGGTCAGCCGGAGGGGCGACGTGGGAACTGGCGAGACCCCCGAGTGAAGTGGCAAAGAGGGCCGGCCGGGCCAGAACCCTGGAGGACACCCCCAGGTAGCAGGAAGAGGCTTCAGCGAGGGAGACTGAGAAGGGAGGGTTCGTTGGGTCAGAGGAGGAAGCCTAGAGAGAGGCGAGTGTCCAGGGAGAGAGGGTGGGCAGCAGCGTCAAAGGCTGCAGAGACTGAGGAGAAGGCTGGAGAACAGGCCCCGGACCAGTGGGAGCTGGTTAGATGGTGACTCGGCCCAAAGGGGTTAAGAAGAGAGCGAGAGGAGGGAAGTAGAGGCCCCCATTGTAGGAGGCCCCCATTGTAGGAGGCCCCCATTGTAGGAGGCCCCCGTCGTAGAAGGCCCCCATTGTAGGAGGCCCCCATTGTAGGAGGCCCCCATTGTAGGAGGCCCCCATTGTAGGAGGCCCCCATTGTAGGAGGCCCCCGTCGTAGAAGGCCCTCTGGAGGAGTTCAGAGATGGGAAGGTCAAGCGCGCAAACATGCGCGTGTCTGTAGCCGGGCAGGAGCAAACTGACGGGGCGAGACGGTAGAGCAATGGTAGAAGCAGGAAGGCAGCGGGGCCAGTCTCGGGACGGGAAGAGACGGGCTAGAACGGGATCACTCGGCAAGGAGAAGGGCCGCCTCTCTGTGTGAGAGACACGTGAAGGAAAAGCAGGTCGTGGCAAAAGCGCATCCAAGTGGTCTGAGCTAAGGAAGAGAGGAGAGAGAAGAGGGAGCTCCCGGCAGAGGGACTACAAGGCAAAATTCCCAGCTGAAATCGGCCCCGCGGGAGGGGGAGGAGGAGCCACGGGAACTCTGAGGAAGACCCAAGAAGCTAGGAAAAGCTGGAGTGGAGAGCTGACTAGCAAGCCACCGAGGGAGGCCTGGTAGGGTTGCCATGCAGCGGGAAGGACCCAGCTGAAATCATGTAACATATCGTGTACCCAGTCCATTTCCTGTCCTCCCCCCCCGCCCCCGCCAGTCTAGAGTTGAACTCACCAAGGGTGAGGGTGAGGGAGCGGCCAGCGCGGAGGAGACAATCTGGGAAGGAAGCGAGGGGCCGAGGCCTGGATTTCGCAGGGCAGACAGAGTGGAATTTGGCAAGGGAAGGCACAGGGAGACGTGGAGAACCGAAGCCTGGAGCCAGCTAAGGCTCGGGCCCAGGCTCTCTCTGCTGGCCGCCTCGGGGGCCCCTCGGGCTTGGGCATGCTCTCGGCCACCCACTCCCAGATCCATGCATTTAGCTGGCCCTGGATTGGCTTCTGAGCCCAGGCCCGCAGCCACAAGTGACTGGTGGATATTTCGAAGCGGACGCCCTTCTCGGATCCGGGGTTTCCAAAGGAGGCGTCGTCATCTCCCCCAGCCCGCCCAACCCGCCCTTCCGGGTCTCCCGAATTCCGTCGAGCCCACCGTCTTTCCTCTCGACCTCGGCGCCATCCTCCGCTTCTGCCCCCGCCCCCACGGGCCACAGATCCAGGCCGGGCCTCCCCTCCCCTCAGCCGCAGCCACGGCCCGCTGGCTCTCCTGCTGGGTACTCGGGAGCTCCGCGAGGCGGCTTCTTGCCGCTCCATGTCTCGTCTCTGCTTCCGCGTCCCCGGACCGCCGTCCCGCTTTACCCGGCCACGTTGACCCTCCAAGCTCAGCGCAGGCGCGGCCGCCTGCCCTAGAATGGCGGCACGAATTTTGGGAGATTCCAGAACCGCCTTCTGTGGGGGCCTCGGGAGGGCGTCAGCTTCCCTTTCGCCCGGCACAGGGCCTGGCGCAAAGCAGGCGCGTTCCTTGGTAGCTTCCGGCCTCTTCGTCTCCTGCTGGCCTCCGGCTTTCTCCCTCCTGAGTGAGAGCTAGCGGCTCCCCCTCCTTCTTCGGGCCTCCCTCTGGGTGTGGGAATAGGGCCAGCCTCCGGGGCGGCCGCACGCTCACCTCCGACGGCCCCGTTGTCTCGGCAGGTATCAACGGCTACGTGTTGGGCAGCTTGCAGCTGGCTGCCTGCCTGCACGAGGTCACCTACTGGCACATACTCAGCGTTGGGGCGCAGACCGACGTCCTGTCCGTCTTCTTCTCTGGCTACACCTTCAAGCACAAGATGGTCTTCGAGGACACGCTCACCCTCTTCCCATTTTCCGGAGAGACCGTCTACATGGCCATGGATAACCCCGGTCAGTTACCCACAATGAGGGCCTGGAGAGATAGGAAGCCGTGGCCCGTCCCCACTCCCGACGTGGCCACTGGGGGTCCCCCTTTGGGGGGCAGAGCCAAAGCCCTCCCTCAGAATGACAGAACTGGAACCCCCCGGAGAGATCCACTGGTCCAAATGGGGAAACCGAGTCTCAGGCACAACTCGGAGCCTCGGGCTGTGCACAGAGACCCAGGGCACGTGGCCCCAGAGGGCAGGAGGAGGAATGAGGGAGGGGCCCTGCAGAGCCAGGCTTCGGCTCAACGTCAGGACAAACTACTTACCGGTTAGAGGTCCCCTAAAGTGCCAGGCTCGTCCGGGGAGGCCCTGGGCTTCTCTTTCCGCGCTATGATTCAAGATGAGTCCCGGCCACTGCTTTGGGGGCCGCTCGTTCAGGGAGGGCTTGGGCGGGATGCCCGTGGAGTCCCTTCTAGCCAGGAGATACTGGGGTTCTGTGTGGAACCGCACGTACAAGTGCTCCGGCACGTAGCTGCCCTGCGTGCGAGTGTCGACACGTGCCGTCCTTTGACTTGGCCGCTTCAGGCCCCGGTAAGATGGCCGAGAGCCCTCCACGACAAGGACGCCCCGTCCTGGTGGGGAGCCGAGCCAAGGCTTTCTAAGGAAGGGCCGGCCGAGGCACGGAGATCCCTCCCCCGCCCCGCTTGCTGCCCCGCTGGGTTCCTGGCCCCCTTTTAGAAGCCGGGGGGGAGGGGCCTTGGATGAGGAGCAGCAGCCGCCCCCCAAGCCTCAGGCAGCCAGTTCCCCGGCAGGTCCTCCCAGCGAGGCTCCAGGGGGCCTCTGGCTCCCACCCGAGGTCCGGCTCTCTCATTTTATCCCAGTTCAGCCCGAAAGAGAGGCTCGCTCTCACCCCGGGCCGTCTCCAAGAAGGTGGGGCGAGTGCGAGGAACGCGCTTCCCCGCCCCGGCTACTGCTCCTCTTTGGAACCACTCTGGCTGGCGCGGCATGCCCAGCACTCCCTCTGGCAATCTGGTTCCACACAAAACACTCCAGGCAGGCTTGAGCGAGGGCCTAGTTCGCTTTGGATTGGGGATTTCTGTTTCTCCTCTCCAGGCCTTGGAGGTAGTGAGGTGGTTCAAGACTGACTGACTGATGAGCTCTGGCTTCTGGGAAATGGGCACGACCACCTCTGAGCCAGTAACTTCCCAGGGTTGGTTTAAAGAAAGATCAAAGCGGAAGAGGGCAGCTGGTGGCTCAGTGGCTGGAGAGCCAGGCCTAGGGACGGGGAAGTCCTGGGATCAAATCTGGCCTCAGACACTTCCCAGCTGGGTGACCCTGGGCAGGTCACTTAAGTCCCCTTTCCCTCGCCCTTACCTCTCTTCTGCCTTAGAACCAGGCCACCGTATTGCTTTTAAGACGAAAGGGAAGGTTTAAAAACTACACTGGAAATCCGTGGTATGGTCAGTTTCATGAGAGAAGAAAGAGGAGGAGGAAGGGTGGAAGGAGGGGAAGGGCGAGGGCGAGAGAGAGTCGAGTGGTGGAGTGGGAGCCCTGAAGAGCCATCCCTCCGGACACACTTCAGCGTTGGGGGACCCTGGCAAGGCAGGCCACTGCTCTGGGTCTCGGTTCCCTCACCTGTCAAATAGGCCCAAAGCTTCCCAGAATGCTCTTGTCCAAGGTGTCGTCAGACTCAAGTGAGGCGGCCTCCGGAATGTGCTTTGCCAACTCTGCTTCCCTTCATTCCAGGCCTTCCCGAAGGATGTTGGGAGAAGCCATCCCCGGCTGGCCTCAGGAAAGAGAAGATGCTCCCCTGGGCTGGCCTGGGCTGGCCTGGGCTGGGTCTCCTAACGAGCTGCTGCTCTCCTTCCCTTGTCTCCAGGTACCTGGATGCTCGGCTGCCACAACCCCGAGTTTAGAAACAGAGGCATGATGGCCTTGTTGAAGGTGGCCACGTGCGCCCCGAACATGGACTATTCTCTGGAGTACTACGATGAGCCACCGGCTGCTTTGCTGAGGAGAGACAGCTTCCTGGAGCCCAGAAGCTTACGGAGCATCGGGCATCGGCACCCACGCCCCAGCAAGCCGCCCTCCCCGAGCACCGACCCCGGGGAAGTCTACTCCCACCCCCAGGAGGACAGCCGAGGGCTCGAGGCACAAGACCCAGCGCTTCCCAAGCGCTGCCTGGCCCACCCAGGCCATGTGTTCCGGGCGGCTCCCGAAGATACGGCCTACGAGCCTCTTCCTGCGGACTCTCTCCCTGGGCCAGGAGAGCAAGGCGACCGGGGCCCAGGCAGCTCGCCAAAGCTCAGGCAGCCAACGGATTCCCTTGGCTTAAGCGGAACGTCCCAGCACCCCAGGACTGGGCCATCCGTTCCGCTTCCGCAGCCTGGCCCGCGGCCCCAAAGCGGGAGCCCCTCACGGGGACGTTTGCAGGCACCGGTCAGAGTAGCCATGGGGAGGAGGGCCGCTGGGCTTCCCCGGTCCTCAGAGAGCAGCACTCTTTCTCCAGACATTTCATCTTCTGGCCCAGTGACAGCAGACCCCAAAGGGGCCATTGCAAGGGTCCCTTCTGTTCAATGGCAAAGTGCAGGGCCCATGGCAGGGCAGCCAGAAACCCTTTTCCAAAAAGCCCCGGGCCCTCCCCTATCTGAGAGAGCCCCAGCCGCACAGCCAAGGCGCCCTAACCCTGCTGACTCCAAAGCTCCGAGAGCGGCTTTGATGGATGGAAGGGCCGTTCCCCGAGGCGGCGGGATGCCTTCCCTGCCGAGGGTCGGGGGATTCCGAGAAACGAGTGCTCACGGAGCCACAGCAGCACCCGGAGGAAAGGCCTTCGAAGGGGGTGTTTCCTTGGTCGGACCCAGTCCGGTAGCCCGTGACTCTGGCAGCCCTCATGATGTCCCTGTGGCCGCTTCAGGGCTACTTTACCAAAACAAGCCATCGGTCCGGAAAGATGTCGCGTCAGTAAGAGACACGGAGTCTCGGGAAATGCACAGAAGTCTTCCCGTGCCCCATCCCCTGCCCGCTGATGGCCCGACCCTGGGGAAAGAGCTCCCAAGAAAAACAGACTTGGCCCCAGCGGCTAGAGACAGCGCGAGGGCTTCGTCACCTCACCAGGACTGGCTCCTCTCCAGTGTGGCGTCACCGGCGGATTTGGTGAACGGTAAGAGAAAGGACTCCCAGAGACCCGAGGCGGAGGCTGGGACCGGGGTTTCAGCACCCGAGCTTTGGAGCAGGCAGAATTCCTTCTCGGAAAAGAGCACGGTGGCCCCAGCGGAAGAGCCGTTCCCAAGCGATCCAGGCCTCAGGGGAGTGAGAACGAGAGGCGACCCCGAGAATCCGCGGCCTACCCCCTTCGGCTCCGGCTCGGGGACTCGTGCCCCCAGACGAGGCCCACAGCTTCGAGAAGCGACGGAAAGGAAGGAAATGCTTGCCTCGGAGAACACAAGGGCCTCCCTTCCTCCCTACTTGGTGGCCAATGCAGAGAAGCTCCTCAAGTCCCTCTTCTTGCCAAACGGGACGAAGAGCACGTTGGAAGGAGGAGATGAGAAGGCTTTGCACAAGCCAGGCTCGCCAAACTCCCAGCTTTGGGCCAGCACGGCGAGCGCTCCCACGAGTGAGGCAGGGCTTCAGAAGGTGCCTTCGTTTGCCAGGGAAGGGACAATACGTCAAGGGAGCGTGCAGGAGATGAAGCCAGAGGGCCACATTTTGGACGCTCGCGGTAAGCACAGAGCGGACAGAGACCTAGGTCCGAGCCACAGGAGCCGCTCCCAGGCAGGCCCCCTGTTAGAAGAGCTAGACAGAGGGAGTGAGCTTGAAGACACCACCCTGGCAACCCAGTGGTCAAGAAGAATGCCCTTTGGACTGCAAGGTGGCACCCTCGAGGCACAGAAAAGCGTCACTTCCCACGTTCCCTTGACATACTGGCCCGTAAGGGGCCTGGGAACCTCAAGGCCACGTGACTCCACATCGTCTGCTCAAAAGGCCCAGCTAGTCCCATTCCCGAGCCCTGCCCACTCGATTCGGCCCTCTTCCTCCACAGACTCTGCTCCATTACAGCCAACGGAACACATGAACTGCCTCGAGGAAAGAAGCCGTGCCACTCGGGAAGGCTATCGGGCTATGCCCACCGTCGGAGGACGCGCCAGTGCTTTAGACGCCCTGGACTCAGAGCTTTCCGAAGGCCAAGAGGTGGGCAGTGCCCAGGGAGAGATGCCCTCTCTCAAAAGATATCCTGGAAAGTCTGGGCATGGAGACACCCTGCCCGACCCAGACAGGAGGTCAGAGACACAGGTGGCTCCCTGTTCCAGTGTCCCTGAGCACCGGCCTCCCTTAGCAGAGGCCATCTCTCTTGGAGCACGGGCAGCCCCTAAATCTAGCCAAGAGAGGAGGCCCGAGGGAGTGGCCCTCCGAGAAGGGAAAGCCAAAGCCTCGGCAAGGCCTCTCCCACGAGAAATGCCCCCTTTTCTCTGGGCCAGCCACACTGCCAAGCACGCCACTGGCGCCCCAAGCCTGGCCGAGAGGGGAGAGGAGCAAACGGGAAGGACGGGTCGACGAGGAGCCGGGCTCCCCTCTGCCTCGGGCGGCGATACCTTCGGGAGCCCTCCGCGGCAGCTTGCCCTGAATCTCCTTCCGAGGGAAATGGCCCCGACTTCTGTCCAGCCAGAGCCAGAGCAAGCCAGCTATGACGACAGCAGCCTGGAAAGTCCAGTGGAGGATTTTGACATCTATGAGGATGGCGAGAGCCAGGGGCCTCGCAGTTTCCAGAAACAGACGCGCCACTACTTCATCGCTGCCCAGGAAAGAGTCTGGGACTACGGGCTCAAGCAGTCGCCCCACTTCCTGGGAGGCCGGTAAGGTTCCCAGAACCCCCTTCGGTTAGTGTGGCTTTAGGTTGGCCGAGGGCTCTCTGCCCAGGGTGCCGAGCGGGGGTGGGGGTGGGGGTGGGGGGCTCCAAGCCAGGGAGGGCGCGTCCGACTCCGTGGGACCGAAACGCTCCTCCAGACAAGATCAGTGCACCCAGGAGACGAAGGGAGGGGGAAACTGGGCAGGGCGGGGATCCTTGCACCGAATCCCTCCACTGAGGGTTTGGTATCCAAGACATGCATGTGATGTCTGTGTCTATAGGAGTGTGTGTGCATGTGTAAATACATATACACGTGTACACACACAAGAAGAACCGAAAGCTACTAACAACCAGGAACTACCTCAAAATAAGGACCAAAAATGAGTCCTCCTGGGTTCCAGTCTGGCCTCAGGCACCTCCTAGCTGTGTGACCCTGGGCAAGTCATTTATCCCTCATCGCCTAGCCAGAGGGAAAGGGTGACTCTTTTCAAGGGTAGCTGACAGCTGGGAACTCTCTCTCTCTCTCTCTCTCTCTCTCTCTCTCTCTCTCTCTCTCTCTCTC
>NW_025345639.1:0-8038 GCF_016433145.1 Gracilinanus agilis | reverse complement strand
TACAGTAAGTGGGAATGTTTAGCCTGGAGAAGGGAGGCTTGTCAGGGAGTAACCACATGGCCCTAGGCACTTAACAGCTGTCTGATCTTGGGCAAGTTATATTGTGCCTCAGGGCAGCTCGAACCCAACACTTGTCTACTGACACATCATAGGCCCCTTGTGATCATCTGATGAAATCGTAGATGAACCTGCTGGCATTCACTTAGGTATGTGTAAAACCTTGGGCTGAGGAGGAAAGGTTAAATCAAGAGTCTACAGTCGCCTATGAAAGAATCACATGCAACAACAGAGAACCTCTGCTGAGCCCAAGAGAGCCGGGGCTCTGTCTTCTCCATTCAAGAAGCCCCTAGATCTGCACCCACCTGAAGGCAAGTTTCATTCCTGGGAGCATCGAAAGTGAAAGGATCATGTTACTTTTCTCTGATTCTGAATCTTTACACCTCTATCCTTGGTCCAGGGGAGAATCACAGAAAAATTGGGCTTGATTCTTATCTGGAGTCTCTTCAAAAACCATTTTCAACATGCACTCAATGAATTATATAGGTCACATATAGGACTATTCTTCATTTCCTTCACATCTAAAAAAATTCTTCAAACATAACGGAATCACAAGCACACATTGACAAAGACTTGAACATGAAAAATAAACTAGAAATCTTTTTGTTCTCTCCTTGGAGGATAATGTGTAAATTATTGTTTTCATTTTATGTTCTGTGCTATCTGAACACAACTCTCAAAGTCTATCTGTTTTTTAAAAAAAATCTTTACCTTCTGTCTTAGAATCAGTACTGTGTACTGACTACCAGATAGAAGAGCAGTAAGGTAATGGGAATTAAGTAACTTTCTCAGGGTCACTCAGCTAGGAAGTGTCTGAGGCAATATTTGAATCAAAGACCTCCTATTTCTGGGCCTGGTTCTCAATCCACTGAGCCAGTTTGCTGTCCCCTTATGGTCTTTCTCTTGGGTCAAGTCAGGGCATGGATGGGCTACTCCTTGTGTTTATCATCTTTTCTTCCAGAAAATGCATTAGTAACTAAAGTGGACACTACTCATCATGCAGCCAGCACTGAATTGAGAAACTCAGGAATTCTTGACCCCTAGAACTCAAAGAATTGCCTCCAAGGCTTGAGGCCTCCACCTTAGGATTGATGTCAAGGTAAAAGAAAAGAACAGCAAAAACCTTAAGATCTTGACTCAGGTTCTCCTTTACTAGCACCTGATCTAATAACAATGTGCAAATGGTTGTTCTTTCTGCCAGGGTGGGGAAGGGCACTTACCTTTTTACAAGAGTCCCCAAGAAAGAATTCTTAAACACCCTTTTAAGAGAGTGACCCCAATCTGTACTTGTTAGTTCTACCAACTCAAACTGGTCTTTCAGAGTTTCAAGCATGCTTTGTAACAGCATTATTCCTTAAAAAAAGCTAAATGAATTTTATTTACAAGTAAAATAAAAAGACCCTGACTGGAAGGTAAAGAAATATTTCAGGTATTAGGTAAGGAGCTTGGAAAAGCTATTATTCTCCAGTCCCTTCCTCCCTAGGGGCAAAACTTCAAGGGAGAACAATAGAGTATTTGCATAATAAAATGAAGACTTCTCTTGGTGTTTTGGGTTAGAAGGAAAAAAGGGGGAGGAATCAGAAGCTTCCCTCTCCCCCCAAAAAAAATTGGCTTCAGATCCACTGACTTGGTGTCTGTCTCTCTGTTACACTGAGTTTTAGGATGGAAAGGAAAAAAATGCCAGGGAAGTCCCCTTCCTGTGAAAAATCCTGAGTTGCAACTCTCTCACCCAGGAGTCCAGGGTCAGCTTAAGAATTCAGCTTAGAAACTAGAAGGGGGTGGGGTTGAATAGTGTGGGTTTGCTATTCCATGCTGTGTTCCCTTGCTGAAAAAAAAAATGACTAGGGCAGGCTGGGAACCCTAGTTAGGCGGGGTATACCCACAAAAGGAGACAACACTGGCCACACAGCTACGGGAAATATATGTCACCTCCTGCATGGAGGCTCAACTCAGAAATGGCAGTGGGAGGCAGCAGCGAAGCAGCTCTTTACAAGAGCATGCCAGGTGAGGAAAAACTGCTCCCAGGCTCTTGTGGTGGGTGGCAGCAACAGCAGCAGTAGCAGGAGAAAACATGGCTTGCAAAATCTATCTTAAAAATGTTTTGAGAATTCTGTCCCGAAATGGTTCACCAAATTGAAAATTAATATTCAAATACTCCAAGTATTATATTTAATAAGATTTATTAATAATAACTTGAAGTAAAGGAAAATAAAAAAGACAAAAGTAAAAGTCTGAGTAAAGCCAGCTTTCCCAGTCATGGTCATGAGAGAAGAGAGGTAGGGTTACACACAACTATATACAAACAACATAAGCACGCAACTTGGGGATGAAAAGGAAAGGGGTACTGGGAGATGTAGTTCAAAGGTACAAAATTTCTATTTATTCACTCTCTTTATCTATTTGTAATGGCAGCTCTTAACATGGTTCTTGGTTCATAGGAAACACCTAACCAATGCTCATTCCTTCACTCTTTTTTAAAAATCTATTTATTTGATTAATTAATTTAGAATATTTTTCCATGGTTGCATGATTCGTATTCTTTCCATCTCCTCCTCCCACTCCCTCCCATAGCCAACAAGCAATTCAACTGGGTTTTACATGAATCATTGATCAAGGCCTATTTCCACATTATTAATATTTGCACTAGAGTGTTCATTTAGAGTCTACATCCACAATCATATCCCCATCAAACCATGTGATCTAGGAAATGTTTTTTTTTTCTTCTGTGTTTCTAATCCCACAGTTCTTTCTCTGGATGTGGATAATGTTCTTTCTCATAAGTCCCTCAGAATTGTCCTCGATCAGTGCATTGTTGGTAGTAGAGAAGTCCATTACATTTGATTGTGCCACAGTATATCAGTCTCTGTGTACAATGTTCTCCTGGTTCTGCTCCTTTCACTCTGCATCAATTCCTGGAGGTCATTCCAGTTCACATGTGTAATACTGATATATTCTGAAGGTATTTTGATGGTAAAGGGAAGACAGACTTGTGCATGAATGTCTGAGCTAATATAATAAAAATGACAATTCTACCCAAATTAATTTACTTATTCAGTGCCATACCTATCAAACTACTAAAAAACTTTTTTTATAGAATTAGAAAAAATTATAACAAAGTACATCTGGAAGAACAAAAGATCAAGGATATCAAGGGAAATAATGAAAAAAAATGTGAAGGATGGGGGCCTAGCAGTATGAGATCTTAAACCATACTATAAAGCAGTGGCCATCAAAACAATATGGTACTGGCTAAGAGACAGAAGGTAGATCAATGGAATAGACTAGGGGTAAATGACGTCAGTAAGCTAGTGTTCAATAAACTCAAAAAAAATCCAGCTTTTGGGACAAGAACTCACTATTTGACAAAAACTGCTGGGAAAATTGTAGACCAATTTAGAAAAAATGACGTTTAGATCATCTTACACCCTATACCAAGAAAAATTCAAAATGGGTAAATGATTTAAACATAAACAGTGAAATCATAAATAAATTAGGTGAACACAGAATAGTATATCTGTCAGATCTGTGGGAAAGGAAGGAATTTAAGACCAAACAAGAGATAGAGAACATTACAAAATGTAAAATGAATGACTTTGATTATATCAAATTAAAAAGGGTTTGTACAAACAAAACCAATGCAACAAAAATTAGAAGGAAAGTAACAACCTGGGAGAACATTTTTATAACAAAACTCTCTGACAAAGGTTTAATTTCTCAAATATATAAGGAACTAAATCTAATTTACAAAAAATCAAGGCATTCCCCATTTGACAAATGGCCAAGGGACATGAATGGGCAGTTTTCACTCAGTGAAATAAAAACTATCAATAAGCACATGAAAAAGTGTTCTAAATCCCTCCTGATTAGAGAAATGCAAATCAAAACAACTCTGAGGTACCACATCACATCTAGCAGATTGGCTAAAATGACAACAAAGGAAAGTGATAAGTGTTGGAGGAGATGTGGAAAAATTGGGACACTAATAAACTACTGGTGGAGTTGTGAATTTGTCCAACTATTCTGGGTGGCAATTTGGAACTATGCGTAAAGGGCTTTAAAAGACTACCTGTCCTTTAATCTAGCCATATTCCTGCTGGGTTTGTACCCCAAAAAGATAATAAGGGGAAAGACGTGTACAAATATATACATAGCTGAACTCTTTGTGGTAGCAAAAAATGAGAAAATAGGGAGTGTCCCTGGATTGGGGAATGGCTGGACAAATTGTGATATCTCTTGGTGATGGAATACTATTGTGCTGAAAGGAATGATGAACTGGAGGAATTGCATGTGTAACGGCAGAATGGCTTAAGGCAACCTTTTAGAATATTGGAAAGCTGGCTTGATTAACATGGACCATCAGTTGGAAGAGAGCAAGGCATTATGGGAAGGAAAGACCTGAACAGAGGGATTTTGATCTGGGATCTTGGGGTGAGAGGAGGAGAGTAGCTCATCTGGTGACTGATCAAGAGCCAGCCCAAAGGGTTTGTTGAACAACCATACCCCAAAGCCTGCTGTTCCTGTTAGCTTCTACAATCAACTTAAAGAGATCAAGGTCTCTTTATTCCTGAAGGGTTTGCGTACTCTGGGACCCTTGGAGTGGACCCTGAAGACTCTTAACCTATACCTGCCTTACATAAAGACCCTATCATATTTCCAGTAGTATAGGTTATAAATAGAATAAGAATTAGGGGGAGGGAAGGTGAATCTCTGGTTTCAGCCATTTTGACTGGCCAAGGGGAAGGTTACCTTGTGAGATTTAGATTTTAGGGCTTCCTAATTACCTCCATCTTCTCCCCAACTTCAATTATAATAAGAATCAATTCGCAGTCAGATAAAGGGAGGTTATTTCAGGAGACACAGAGGGACAAAGGGTTTGAGAGTTAGCTGCTCGGGTCAGACTCCATTTCTGAGCAGGACCTCCTATGGTGCTGTTTTTACTCAAGGGGGAGGCTTTTGCCTGAAGAGAGTCTGGGCTTACCCAGCCAGGGATACTACCAACATTACCCACTAGGAAAGCCCTCCCTCAAGGTATCAGTCCTGGCTCATTCTCTGATAAGCCATCTTGACAGAGAAATTTCCTCCTTGTCCCAGTAATACTGATATATATAGAGAGGGAGTTGACAAACATTCACACACAAGTCTGTCTTCCCTTTACCATCAAAATACCTTCAGAATATATCAATATTACACATGTGAATTGGAATGACCTCCAGGAATTGATGCAGAGTGAAAGGAGCAGAACCAGGAGAATGTTGTACACAGAGACCAATATACTGTGGCACAATCGAATGTAATGGACTTCTGTACTGGCAGCAAGGCAATGACCCAGGACAATTCTGAGGGATTTGTGAGAAAGAATGTTACCCAAATCCAGAGAAAGAACTGTGGGAGCAGAAAAATATAGGATCGATCATGTAGTTCCATAGGGATGTGATGGGGGTTTTGAAGTTAAAAGTTCACTTTATTGCAAATATGAATAACATAGAAATAGGTTTTGAACAGTGATACATGCATAACCCAATGGAACTGCTTGTTAGCTCTGGGAGGGAGAAGGTAAGGGGGGGGGGAGAATCATGAACCGTGTAACCATGGAAAAATATTCTAAATTTTAAAAATGGAAAACAAAGAATGGATAACTAGAACCAAAGGGTGTCCAGCACAGTGTCTAACATTTAGTAAATATTAATAAATGTTTTTGGGGATCAGTTGATTGCCTAATTAATGAACTAATTACAAGAATAGCAGTTTATCTTAACATATCCAAAAAATAAGCTTTCTAAAATGAAATGACTTTTGTTAGATGGTAGTAAATTCCCCATTAAAGGACTCTAAGCAAAGGTTGTATGGCTTCTTGTCAGGAATTTTATAGAGGACTCATTGTGTCATAGGCAGGAATTGAGAGGATGACTCTCAGTCTTTTCCAGGTCTAAGACTGGAGATTCCTGTGAGCTATTTCGTTTGGCATTACTTATATGGGATTGGGGGAGAAGGACACCTCCATTTCTTTATTCTTCTAGAAAGTTGGCAACCTCTCAAGAGCAAATGCACTAGTGCCCTTGTTCAATCCTTTTTCTGTAGGGTATCTGATGCCAGCCCACAGAAATTGTTCCTAGAAAGATTTTATAGTACCCATGGGGACCTTTCTTTAAGGTCTTTATGATCTATTAATTTAAGGGCTTCATGATATACTAATTGCCAGATCCATAGAGAAATCAGTTTTTAATCACATTCCTATTGAACACAGTGACTAAGGTATAGCCTCACTTACTATCTGATTTTATATATTACAAAGTTATTCAATAATCTTTTGTTATCACTAGGCCTGGGCACCAAAGGAAATATTCACTGGTATGCCTGATTTTACATTTGGTTAAGTCTTAGTCAAACTTTTGTTATTTATGTAAAAAAACTTTTGTTATTTATGTAAAAGATTTCCTTCCAAACAAAGATGAGCAGTATTCTTTTCTATTCCCTCTAAATTTTGCTTCTGTGAATGATCAGTGTTTTACCTGATTTATGAAATGGTACATTTTAAGGTGAAACCAGCTCAATTATGAATCTTTTGCTATATATTCATTCTTTATCAGACATATAATAAAAAGTTGAATAGAACTAGAGACTAAAGGGATCAGTTAGTGTGAATTCCCATTTGCACTGAAGGAATTCATTACTTTCTTCCTTTCATTTGGTTAAATTATTCTTCCCATAACCAGGAGAGAGCTGTCATACATGCCGAAATCTAATGAAATTAAGCTCTGGAATGCATCTAAATTTAATACTAGGAAGTTAGGCACAAGACAGCTGCCTAAAAGTGGCCAGTAAATGATCCTCCCTTTGTCTTATTTTTCCTCTTCTTAAACTTTTCAGTAAGCTCCAATGTCCCATTTGACCACTAGATGTCACTTAAAGTTGCCTCTATGTTCTTCAATCACAATTATTGCTTTTCCTGGAATATTTTATTACATTTTTCCCAATGACATGTAGAAACAATTTTTAACACTTGTTCTCTGATATTTTGTGATCCAAATATTCTCCCTCCCCATTCTCCTCCCCGAGATGCAAGTAGTCTGATATAGATTATACAGGTGCTATCATGCTATACATATTTCCATATTCATAATATTGTGAAAAAAAGGCACATATTACACATAAAGAAGAAACCGGCTGGCAAAGAACTAGAGACTAAAGGGATGTCCCTCAATTGGGGGATGGCTGAACAAATTGTGGTATATGCTGGTGATGGAATACTATTGTGCTATAAAGGAATAATGAACAAGATAATTTCAAAAAGGGCTGGAAAGGTCTTCCAGGTTAAGATGGCGGCAGAGTAAGAAGCAGCTCTAAACCTCTCCTGACCGAAACACACAAAACTCCTCAAGGGGACATAAAAACAAGTCCAGACGAACGGAGGAACCCCACAACAGGGCACAGCGTGGAAGGTACGTGGAATCGAGACATTTCCAAGCTAAAAAGGGCTCTCACTCAAGCCCGAGCTGAGCAACCGCCCCACCCCCACCCCCTCCACACTCACCTATAGCTCTGAACCCAGCTAAAAAGAAATAGAGCAAGTTTGGGGCACCCATCGAGTCATCAGCAGCTCCGGGACCTGTTCCTGAGAGCAGCAAGACTTAGGACCCCATTAAGTCAAGAACGCACGCGAAATCTGAGCGCGCGCGCGGGATCGGACGCTGGGAGCAGAGCGCCGGCTGAGCAGAGGCGTGGGTGCCCGCTGAGCAGAGGCTTGGGTGCCGGCTGAGCAGAGGCGTGGGTGCCAGCTGAGCAAAGGCGTGGGTGGAGGCAAACACAACCAGGAACTAAAGCCTAAGTGGGGAACCAGTGCAGACGGGTATACGACTGTGGAAGTAGCTCCCTGAGACTTGTAAAGAAACCTCCTGCAGAGGTTCAAGCAAGGGAATCCACCAGGGGGCTTGACCTTGGAAAAAACTAGAACTCAGTCCTCAGGAGCCAATAGATCTCAGAC
>NW_025345638.1:0-1547 GCF_016433145.1 Gracilinanus agilis | reverse complement strand
CTGCTGGTGATTGAATACTATTGGACTAAAAGGAATAATGAACTGGAGGAATTCCATGTGAACTGGAAAGACCTCCAGAAATGGATACAGAGGGAAAGGAGCAGAACCAGGAGAACATTATACACAGAGACTGATAAGCTGTTGCACAATCAAATGTAATAGACTTCTCTACTAGCAGCAGAGGCTCGTGGGTCGATGGGGATATGACTGTGGATGTAGACTCTAAATGATAACCATAGTGCAAATATCATTAATATCTTGACCAATGACACATGTGAAACTCAGTGGAATTGTACATTGGCTATGGGAGGGGGTGGAGAAGAGGATGGAAAGAACATGAATCATGTAAACAAGGAAAAATTTTCTTAATTAATCAATAAAAAATTCAAAGAAAATAAAAGAAATAGAATTCAAACAAGGCATCAAAGAACTCCCTAAAAAAATCCCCAGGGCCAGATGGGTTCACAAGTGAATTCTATCAAACATTCAAAGAACAAATAATCCCAATACTATACAAACTATTTGACATAATAAGCAAAGACGGAGTTCTGCCAAATTCCATTCATGACACAAATATGGTACTGATTACAAAGCCAGGCAGATAAAAAACAGAGATAGAAAACTACAGGCCAATCTCCTTTATGAACATAAATGCAAAAATCTTAAATAAGATATTAGCAAAAAGACTCTAGCAAGTGATCACGAGGATTATTGACTATGATCACGTGGGATTCATACCAGGAATGCAAGAATGTTTTAATATTAGCAAAACCATCCAAATAATTGACAATATCAACAAGCAAAAAAACAGAAATTACATGATTATCTCAACAGACGCAGAAAAAGCCTTTGACAAAATTCCTATTGAAATCACTAGAAAGTGTAGAAATAGAAGGGCCTTTCCTAAAAATAGTAAACTGTATATTTAAAACCACCAGCAAGCATCATCTGCAATGGGGACAAGTTAGAAGCCTTCCCAGTAAGATCAGGACTGAAGCAAGGATGCCTATTATTACCTCTATTATTTAGCATTGCATTAGAAACATCAGCAGTAGCAATCAGAGAAAAAAAGAAATTGAAGGGATTAAAGTAGACAATATCACTTTTTACAGATGATATTATAGTCTACTTAAAGAATCCTAGAGAATCAACTAAAAAGCTAGTGGAAATAATTAACAACTTTAGCAAAGTTGTAGGATACAAAATAAACCCACATAAATCCTCAGCATTTCTACATATTTCCATCACAACTCAGCAGCAAGAGTTAGAAAGAGGAATTCCATTTAAAATCACTCTAGGCCAGTGATGGGCATACTTTTTAAAGAGGGGACCAAAGGAAAGGAAATACTCATCTGTCAGTCTGTTTCTAAGGCAAGTCTTTTGAAGTTTCATTGTATTGTATCCTACTCATTGTATTCGTCAGATTAGGAAAAATGTCTCCTGGGGGGATAGAAAATTTCAGGGGTCTGCATCTGGCCCACAGGCTGTTATTTGCCCATCACTGCTCTAGACAATATAAAATATTTAGGAATCTATTTGGCAAGACA
>NW_025345637.1:0-3026 GCF_016433145.1 Gracilinanus agilis | reverse complement strand
AGTTCATCCCATTCACATTCAGAGTTATAATCATCGGTTGTGCATTTGCTGACATTTTCGAATCCTCCCCTCTTCCTACCCCCTTTTTCCTTATACTTTTTCCTTTTAAATCAGTGGTTTGCTATTGAGCCGCTATCCCTTATCCCCTCCCTTGATTAACTTCCCTTTCTACCCCCTCCCTTATTTTTCCCCCTCTTTTTGTTTTTAAAGGCCTTATGGTTTTCCTTTTCAATCTGGTCATTTCTGGTTTTTTATTTACTTGCCTCACTTTCCAATTGTGAAATTCTGCCTTTTAAACTGTTATTTTCTTGCCAGATCTCTTCCATCTTTCTCATGATCTCTGATTTGAACTCTTCAAGACTTTGTGACCCGTTTTCATTGTTTTTGGAAGGTTTGGATATGGTTACTTGTGCGGTCTCCTCAGTTGTTTCCTCTGTTGTCTGGATTTTTTCTGTGTAAAAGTTATCAAGTGTTAAAGGTTTTTTTCTTCTTCATCTTTCTCTTCTGGTTTTCCTGATGATTCTGGCTTGCCATTGTAAGCTGAGTGCCCTCTCAGCTTTATGCTCACTTCCAGGATCTGTCTGTGCACTTTAAACTCCTGAGGTCTCAGTTCTAGTTGTTTTGGGACAAGCCTCCTATTGGACTCCTTGCTAGTTCTTCTGCCTGAAGCTACTTTAACAATATCAGGGAGCTGCTTCCGCAGTCAAGCACCTATGTGCACTGGGTCCCCACTCAAGGTCTGCTCCTGCACTCAGAATCAGCCCCTTTGTCCATGCCCCTGTTTAAGCTTTAATCCTTGCCTCAGCCCGTGCCTGTGTCAGCCCCTTCCCCTGTGCCTGGGCTCAGGGTCTGGGCTCAGGGTCTGGGCTCAGGGTCTGGGCTCAGGGTCTGCGCTCAGAGTCAGCGAGTTCCTCAGCCTCCTGGGGGGTCCCAAGTCTTGCTGCTCCCAGGAACAAGCCCTGATGAGCTGCTAATGACCCA
Organism: Gracilinanus agilis; assembly: GCF_016433145.1. Classification (NCBI taxonomy): domain Eukaryota; kingdom Metazoa; phylum Chordata; class Mammalia; order Didelphimorphia; family Didelphidae; genus Gracilinanus; species Gracilinanus agilis. The sequence goes on along the minus strand of NW_025345637.1, from coordinate 2,045 downwards.
ATGGGTGCCCCAAACCTGCTCTAGCTTCTGTGTGCTGGCTTTGGAGTTGTAGGTGGTGTGGGGTGGGGGAGGAGGTTGCTCCGCTCGTGTTTTCATGGATGCTCTTTCACCCCTTCATAGCATGGAAATGCCCTGTTTCCACGTACTTCGGATGCTGCGGCTGGTTGTGGGGCCCCTTCTTTCCTCTGGATTTGTTTTTATGTCTTCTTGAGGAGTCCTATATGCGTGGGTTAGGAGAAGTCAAGCAGCTGCTTTTTACTCTGCCGCCATAACCCGGAACCAACTTCAATTCTTCTATTTAAAACTACCTGTTCATATGCTTGACCATTTTTTGAATTCAGAAATGGATTTTATTTTTATAAATTTGACTCAGTTCTCTCTATATTTGAGAAGTGATGCCTTTATCATGGGAATTTGGGGATTTTTTAAAAAATTACTCTATTGTCTATAGTACCTTTTAACAAAATGCAATTTTCTGGATTCTCTCTTTTATTTAGGCTTATTTTTGCTTTACTCTGATGTCATGGTTGCATTTTCTACTATTTTTACTTTAACCATAGCATAATAGATTCTCCAGCCCTTTATTTTTATTTCTGGATGTCTTTCTCTTTAGGTATGTCTTTTTTAAACAACATATTGTAGGATTATGGTTTCTAATTCATTCTGATATTGGCTTATTTTATGGGTGAGCTCATCACAATCATGACTACTGATTTTGTATTACCCTCTATTTCTTCTATTTACTCTTCTCTCTTTTACTACTCTGCCTCCTTCAGTGTGTTTTGTTTTTTAGCATTATATCACTTAATCCACTCTCCCTTTTATCATCCATTTATATTTTTCTTATTTCTTCCTCTCTTATTTCCTCATTGGGTAAGATAGATTTCTATACTTAATTGAGACTGTATGTTTATCCTTCCCTCTTTAAATCAATTCCAATAAGAGTTTCAAGCATTGTCTACTACCTTTCTATTTTCTCATCCACCATTAAAGCTCTTTCTTGCATGCTTTTTTTTGAGAAAAATTTCCACTTTCTACATTTTCTTTCCCCTTCCAGTGCATTCCTCTTTCTCATTCCCTTATTATTTTGGGATTATCCCATCAGGAATAAAAATATCACCATAAAATGAATTCAGGAGTGAAAAAATCAACAAGTAGACAGAGTAAAACAACTTTCTTTTCATTTTTTCATCTTTATAAATGAGTAATCTTTTTACATTTTTTTAAAATTTAGAATAATTTTCCATACTTACAAGATTCATGATCCCACACACACACCTGTTCTTTCCTCCCCTTTCCCCCAAAGCTGACAAGCAGTTCCACTGGGTAATACATATATAATTGTTCAAAGCCTATTTCCATTTTATTCATATTTGCAGTAGAGTGATCTATTAGCATCAAAACCCTAATCATATCCCTATCGAACTACATGATTGATCATATGTTTTTCTTCTGAATTTCTGTCTCCACAGTTCTTCCTCTGGATGTGGATAGCATTTTTTCTCATAAATCCCTCTGGATTGTCCTGGATCATTGCATTGCTGCTAGTAGAAAAGTCCATTACATTTGATTGTGTCACAGGGTATCTCTATCTGTGTACTGTGATAATGAAATTAAATCTACCCTGCCCATTCTTAGATTTAATCACCAAAGATGTAAACACCAACACTTAATTCACAAGGAAGTCTGTAACCCACCTGTGCAAAAGTGGGGGATGAATCAGAATTGACTGACTGCCCCTTGGGCAGTCCTAAGCAAAATGTCTGTTGTGATTGGACACATAAACTAGAAGGAAGGCACAGGAAGTGACAAAAAAGAATCACCTTTAAAAGGAAGTGACGTTCCGGGTTAAGATGGCGGCAGAGTAAGAAGCAGCTCTTAACCTCTCCTGACCCAAACACACAAAACTCCTCAAGGGGACATAAAAACAAGTCCAGACGAACGGAGGAACCCCACAACAGGGCACAGCGTGGAAGGTACGTGGAATCAAGGCATTTCCATGCTATAAAGGGCTCTCACTAAATCGCGGGCTGAGCAACCGCCCC
>NW_025345636.1:0-1117 GCF_016433145.1 Gracilinanus agilis | reverse complement strand
CTAACTGTGATACAAAAAGGCTCATAAATATACCTATAAAATAATATGTACAGAAGTAATGGACAATCTAGATATTTGGAGCAATTCTCACTGTCCATGGCTGGGTCACATTAACAGTGTTCTGCTAAACCATTTTGGACAATGTATGTAAAAAAAAAACAATAAAATATAGTGAATATCAAGGGAATTAATGAAAAAAGTAAGAATAAAGTAGACAGAATTACTAGATCTCAAATTATGTCATAAAGTGATAATGATCAAAACTATTTGATTCTAAACCCAGGAGAAGAATGTACACAGTAACTACAATAATGTGAGAATGATCAGTGATGGAAGACTTAGTGACTCTGAACAAAACAAAGATCCAAGACATCTCTAAAGTGTCTATGATGAAAAATGCTATTTACCTTCAGAGAGAGAATTGATGACCTCTGAGTGTAGTAGATTGAAGCATCTTGTTTTTCACTTTATTTTTCTTCCCTTTTTTACTGCATAGTTAATACGGAAATGCATTCACATGTGAGATGATTATTATATTGCTCACCATATCAAGGTTTTGGAGGGAGGGAGAAAAGAACTCAAAAACATTTTTTAAATGCTAAAATAAGTAAATGAAAAACGGAATTTTTAAAAAAGAAATCTATTTGTTACTGGTTAAAAAAAAGATAAAGGTAGATCAGTGGCATAGAATAAAGAAGACCTAAAAGCAAAAATTACAGTAACAGTAGCATTTTTTTAAAATAAATAAGAATACCAATCATAGAAGAAGGTATTCTTTCCCTAGGGACAGTTAGATGGCTCTGAAATAGACAGAGTACCAGGCCTGCAGGCAGGAAAACTCATCTTCCTGAGTTTAAATTCTGTCTTAGATACTTCCTAGTTGTGTTATCCTGGGCAAGTCACTTTACCCTATTGGCCTTCGTTTCCTTATCTGTAAAATGAGCTAAAGAAGGAAATGGAAAACCATTCCAGTTTTCTCACCAAGAAAGTCCCAAATGAGAGTTGGACACACCTGAAGTGACTGAACAAACAAAATCCTTGCTCTAATAAGAAATGCTGGAAAAACTGGAAAGCAGTTTGGCAGAAAATAAGTTTAGACTAGCATCTAATACCATGA
>NW_025345635.1:0-2091 GCF_016433145.1 Gracilinanus agilis | reverse complement strand
TTCTTTTATTGATGTAACCATTTAAAGATAAAAATTTCCCCATAAATATAACTATGGCAGCATCCCAAAATATTTTATCTATTTTCTCCTTATTGTCATTTTTAAAGGAATTCTTCTCAGCTTCTATGATTTGTTCTTTGACTCATTCTTTAGGTTAAGGTTATTTAATTTAAAATTGAGTTTTAGTTCTTTTCCTCCTCAGGTTCATACTCCCTATGGTCAGCCACCCACTATAAAAAACATTAGTTATTTGACTTCAAGGGAGAAAAGAGTCCTGGGCCACTTGCAGAGGCAAAAATATTAAAATCAGTATTTCTGGGCTTATCAGTGTCCAGGCTTGGAACAAACCTAGTATCCAGCCTTTCCTGGAGATCTTCTTCAGTAATCATGATCTAACCCCTACTCATTAATGAGCTTAAATATGCTGATACCAGCAGAGATTCATGCCATCCACTATGTAATTGATAGTCCATTGTTGATTTTTTTCTAGGGGGGAATAGGTGGGTCTGATTTCCCCCCCTTTTTTAAACACGGGAAAAAAATTTTCTTTGTATTTCTTTAAAACAGTAGATGCATAACAAATGGATAGGCTTGGGAAGGTAGATCCAAGAAATTTAATTTGTTTACATTCTGATATTTTTTAAAAATGCCAGCAAAAAATTTTTTTAGGGAAAAGAATGAAGCAAGAGTTAAAGAAAACATGTCATTTGGAATATATTTTACCAGACTTTAACTTTGATAACCATGATCTCAATGTCATTGTCATCCTCAAACCTTTGATGCCTACTTCATCTTTTATGAAATTCTGGAGATAGTTTTGGAGGGCAATGTGAAGACTTCCCCTTTTTACCAAACCAGACTTTTCTTCTATTTCTGCTCTTCTGGAAATTGGAATGAGTTCTGAGGGTTGCAAGCCAGAGATGAGCTTAGCCAATTCATTAGCCCAGGCATTTTATAACCTTTGAAAACCATCTATCCTCTACCACCTGCATCCATCATTCCTCTGCTGGTCTGGAAACTCATTTCCCAGATGGAAAAATACCACTCTCTTATTCCATCTGGACAAGACTGGTCCTAGTTTTGGTTCTTGTTCTCTGGATGGTGGCAAATTTGCACCCTCAAAAATCCTTTATTTCCCTTACAATTTTTTGAGGGATTTTTATTACACCATCTTGCAGTAGACTATGAGGAGGAACAGAATCAGAGGAAAAGATTAAAAGCAAGTTAATAGTCCTGACCCTGAGCTTTCCATTCATGAAGTTGTCTACATTCTGTTATTGTAAAAATGTAGAATTTTTAGGGAAATGGTTGAAACAAAAGGAAAAGAAAATATATTTTCTCTTAGAATATATTTTTTCAGACTTTGCCCAGGCTATTGAAATCATTGTTTTTCTCCAGTCTTGATCTCCATTTCACCTTTTAAGGCAAGCTGGAGTCCCTGGTGAGATGGCCCGAGAGGGCAATGAGAAGACTTCCCTTTTTCACCAAACCAGGACTTTCTTCTCAAGTGGAGTGTTTTCTACTGGTTGTATGACAGTGATGAGCTCAGCTAGTTTATTGGCCTGGGGATTACACACAGACTCCAAAACCTTGCCTGTATCCCCCCATCACTGCTAAGGGAGTCTACTTAATCTCTGAGTGTAGTATTTTCCATTTGGGACCCTGCTGCAGAAAAAGAAAAACTCTTAGTCCACCCTTCCTGGGCTTGTCCAGTTTTGGTTCTTGTATTTGGAATGGTGATGAACAAGCCCTAGGGATGCCTTTATATTTTATTTCTTTTTTCCCTACTGTCTGTAGCAGGACAGTGAGTGTTGTTAGGAGCCAAGACTATAAAATAAAAATAGTAACCCTTCAAGAACGATATGGATTATGAGCCCCGCATGGGCGGAGGCATAGCTGCAAAACGTCCTCCAGACTTTCCACATAACTGCGTGTTCTTTTTCCACGTTCCTGCTTCGTAACTACTTGTTCCTTTCTCCTTTCATCCCGACCGCCAACCCCCTCACCCTGAACATATATATTCTTGTCCTTTACCAGCAATAAACGGGCCATGTTCCATTAGACTTCCTTGTCTTCTTGCGTGCATGGTTC
>NW_025345634.1:0-1192 GCF_016433145.1 Gracilinanus agilis | reverse complement strand
AAGCAGATGAAGCATTAAAAATCTTGATGCAAATCATCTAACTAGTGAAAGAATTTTAGTTTCTTTTTTAGTAATTTAAATGATTTTTTGTTAACTTTCCCTTCTTTTAATGTTTTCTGTTATCAGATTTCTTCATCAGGTAGAGATCATTTATCATGTTATTAAAATGTTTTATCTTGTCCCATCATATTGGTTTGTAATAATAAATCATACATCTTTTATTCATAGAGATGTTCCTAGAGAGGAAGAGGAAAACATTCCAAGCCTGGGGTCAGGAGATGGAGTGTCTTGTGTGAGGAGCAGCAAATGGGCAATGTAAGTGGATCACTGAGAGTGTGAAACTTTTAGTATAACTCTTACAGAAAAGTAATTCACTGTTAATTATTATTATCATTCATTATTATTATTTAGAAATTCAAACAAAATGTTATGAAAAATACAGAATGAATTATAGTTTCTGGAGTTACCAAGAATTCCCAGAAACTCCAATTTCTTGTTCCAGAATCAAAAGATAACATTTGTAGGGAATTTGGAAACAACACATCTGGAAATGATCTGCATAGAGATGATAATTGAACCCATAAGCCCAAATGAAATCGCTAAGTAAGGTAGCATAGAGAACAAGAAGGAGACAAAGCAGAGCCTTCCTTCAGGGGCATTCATGATTAGTAGGTGGCACATGGATGACAATCCTATAAAAGAGATTGAGAACGAATGATCAGAATGGTAGGAAGTGAACCGGGAGAGATCAGTGTCACAAAAACCCAGAGAGCAGAGCATATCCAGTAGAAGGTGGCCAACAGTATCAAATCCTTCGGAGATGAAGATTGAGAAAGGGGAATTCTGTTTAGCTGGTCTCTTGCTTGCCTCAAGTCTCTTACTTCCTACCAAAAAAAGTAGTGCTAGAAATATTTTGATTTGTAAAGGAACTTTCTTATTAATCTCCCCAAAAGTGTGTGCCTAGCAGTGGAATTTCTAAGTTAAAGGATATGTAGACCTTTTAGTCATTTTCTTTCCATAATTCCACATTGCTTTCTAAAATGGCTAGACAGCTTTTGCCACAGAGCATTAATCTGCCCATCTTTCCACAGTCCTATCAACACTGACTTTGTCATCTTTGCCAGTTTGTTGCCATTAGACAAAAACTCAGAGTTGTTTTGATTTCCATTTTTCTTATTACTAAATTTGGCAG
>NW_025345633.1:0-6980 GCF_016433145.1 Gracilinanus agilis | reverse complement strand
ATGCCATCACAATCAAGTACATATTAACAATGATATCAAATTATTATGAGGGTTATACATTTCATTATGATTTTATATTCTGGATTTGAATGCACTACTACAAATCACAAATATGCTGAGAATCCAAATTAATTTCTTGTGTTATAATGTATGTGAATTTTCAATAATATTTTATAATAACAGATTAATAATATTTGAATTGTCTTTTCCCTAATAGCTTTGACGTTATAATCTCAATTCTAATCCCAATCTATTCAATTAATCTTTAAGGACTAGTGAAATAGTGAACATAGGTGACATAATTTGGCTAGGATCTAGTATCTTAAAGCTTAGAATAAAGTTATCACAATAACAATTTTTTGCATATTCTGATATTAATTGAAACAGAGATAACTACTGAAGTTGAGCCAGATTTTTGTAAGTTACAAAATTAACATTAGCTTCTTATTAATTGTTTCCCTTTACTGAGTTTGAGTTAGTAAAAACTGTTGCTGCAAATATTTATAGTCAGAGCCTCTCCCTCCTATGTGTAGAAGGGGTTAAATTACTTTTGAAACCTGTCCAAGGCTGTAGCCGCTTCTCAAGTGGCTGTGCTCTTTAACTCTTTAGTTACTGCATTTATAAAATATGCGTGATTATTTTAAAACCTTGATGATTTGTCATTTCCAAATGAATATTAATTTAAACTTCACCACATCCAAATTGTCCCTGATTAAAACTTCTTAACAATGTTTCATATATATATATATATATACTAATTATTCTTTCAGACCTCTGCTTAAAGAAGAATAAAATCTGTAGTCTGGCCTCTCTATACCTTAGGACAAACCTACATACCTGATTAAATATTTCCTTAAAATCATGAACTAGTATCCTTATATGCTCTACCCTTCTATTTTGCAATCCTCAAATTCAGTTTTGATAAGCATTTTTGGCAAATTTGATTATTTAAAACTGTATTTTACACACTGCAAGTCTTAATAGATAACGTCTTCAATATAAAGTTTGTGCATATTTAAAATTAACTGAAATTCCATTTTCTAACTGTTAGTCAATAAAGTTATACTATACCATCAGTATCTATTCAAATTCTTAGCAAACATGCATCCTAAAGAATTAGAGAAAGGGCTGTGAGTTTTGAGAAAAAGGAGCTCTGTTTTGTGACTTTCCAAAATTATTTCTTGCTAAACTGAGGCAGCGTGGATGATTCAATTTTGACTTAAATTTTTCTCACGAACCATTCTCTGTTCAAAGAGCTCTAATCATGAAATATAAGCCAATGGTATTGTTCTAATAATTTATGCTAAGACTTTTACTAACTTCTGTGTGATTAATGGTAGATTAAACTTGTGGCACTCCAAAAGGTTTTTACCAATCTCGGTTAAGCATTTAGGTGCATTGATGATTCTGATTAGCTAAGAAAGTCTTAAATTGCACTTCTCTACCTCAGTACACAGTTCAGAATCATTGCTTTTTCTGTCTGAATAAAAATTTTCTTAGATTACATTTAGAATCCTTGTTAAATTTGATTGAATATATCTCTCAGTATTTAACCTGTTGATAGAATTTGATGGTGGGATCAAGTCTGTCCCCTATCATTGTCTTATGATTTCTTTGTTCCCTTTCTTATGGCCAGTAAGAAATGGAAGAAGAAATGTAGACAAATTATCTTGTTGATTCTCGCCTTAATGAGAGCAGAGAATATGATTTCTTTTAATCAATTAAATTCTTTTAGAGTTTCAACACTCAGAAATCCATTGGAGATGTTATTTTCTGAATTTCTCAAACTCCTCTGTCGGTCGTTCCCATTCCTCTGGAATGAATGAGAGAGAGAGAGAGAGAGATTTATTTTCTCCAAAATTCCATTGTGATCACAGACAATCAAAACCATTACAAACAGATCAGAGACACATAAACACAACATATAGACACACAGACTCTTCAAAGACATTTCCCGGGCATTTCACACATACTCTAACAAATATAAGACATCCTATCAAAGACCAATAAATCACATCTTATGTGGCTAAAGAAATCTGGAGAAAAAAGAAAGTTTATTATTCAGAAAATTGATTAACTCTAGCAAGGAACTGGCAAGCTAAGATGAATTCTTGGATTAAATTTAGTCATTGGTGGGGCCATTGGTTGGCCTCCTTTCCATCTTCCCTGAAATGTCTTATCAGGTCATCTGTAACCATTTTGATGGAATTTGGAATTACAATTTTTCTTCCAGTGGTACCCTTTCTCACATCTGGGACACAAAGAATTAGGGGCATTGGAACAAGAACCTTTTACAGCCTTTGAGCCCTTAATCATTTCAGAATATGTTTTTCCTTTCAGGGCTGCCACAATGGCTATACCCTGCATATATGCTGGAGTAAAGTCCTCACAAGCTTTCAAGTAGTCATTAATAGTCCCAGATTCTTTATTTTGAAGCATGCGTTGACACACATTATTGGCATTGTCATAGGCAAACTTTTGGACTATTATCCGGATTGAATATTCATCATTTGTATATTTTTTTACTTCTTGATTTAACCTTTCTACAAAATCTGAGTATCTTTCCTCTGATCCTTGTTTAATCTCAGCCAAACCTGTGGACAGTTTCTTAGTTGCTGGGATCCTTTTCCATGCCTCTAAGGCACACTTTGTACATTGAACTAAAGCTTCTCTAGGATAAATTAAGCTGATCAGCATGTAATTCCCATTCGTCTATTCCAAGTAACAATTCTTTAGTAACTCTGATGCCCTGTTTCTTATTAATGGCTGCCTTCTGTTTTGCCAATCCATCAAATTCTGATTTCCAAAAGAGGTAGTCCCCTCTGGAAAGGGAATATCTTGCTATATGATTCCAATCAAAGGGAGTGATCCAAAGCCCTTCTAAAGTCTCCACCAAAGTTAAAGTGTATGAAGAAGCAGGACCATATGAAGCACAAGCTGTCTTAATTTCTTTTAATGCTTTGTAGGGAAGAGGCTCCCATGTAGGAGCTGCTTCTTCATCATCATCCAATTCATCTGCTCTAAAAATAAATGGGAAACAGAACGACGTGTCTCCGCCCTTCTGAGCATTTTTTATTGCTCCTTTAAACCCTATATTCTGGGGCTGGGGCTGCGGAATTGGAGCTCCAAGTGGCAGAGGCTCCTCTGCTGTTATCTCTCCTCTTTGGAAGAGAGGTTTTTAGGGGGAGAAGGGTCTGCTGCTTGTGGCTTTTTCCTTCGGATTTTAAAGCTCTGTTTTGATTTACAAGGAGCCTTTTCCTCCTCCTCTGATTCTAACATCGAAACCTTAAAGATTTCATTCTCTGCATTTTGACCAGATAACAAAATTGTTTTTTCAGCAGGCGAAATTTTTACTGGCACTTGTTCTAGTCCATGCTCAATACAATAAGTTTTCAAATCATGGCCAACTTTTTGCCAGAATTCTAAGGGAATCCATGGGCTACAATTTTTATAAGATCAAGAAATTTAGTGAGCTGTTCTTTACTAATTTTTTCTCCCTATTTTCTGAGGATATAATTAGTTATAGCAATAAAAAGAGTTCTTTCCTTTGATTCACTGTGCCCCATGGTGTTTTGTTTGTCTTAAGTTGAAAAGATAAAAGATAAAAGTTACTCACCTCTAATCCCTCAAGTTCGCCTCTCTGCGAGCCAGCAGCTAAAGCTGGGGGATGAGTCTCCTAGCCACCTGAATTTGGGAAGCGCTTTGGCTTGTGGGGGAAAGGTATTCGCACTGCTCAGAAAGTCCTCACGTTAGGCGCCATTCATATAGAGAGCCAGCCTCTATATGGTTTTGGGGTCCTGAGTGGCGTTTTGGTGGCATCGGATTGTTAAGACAGGAAAAAGAAAATGAGAACAACCAGACTAGTGGTTAGCCCATGCTGCTCCAATGCTATGGGATTTGGACTTTATTTTATACTGATTTCAAACAAAGAACACAAAAAAAGAGTCACAGCTGTGAAGGGGTCACAAATCATACGTAACCCATTAAAGTCTAAAGAGTAAAGGTATAAATACAAAGACAATGGCCAAATTCCAACCATCAATTAGTAGGGGATAATTCTGGGAGCGGAAATATTTTATGGAGATGCTCACTAATTGAGTCCTGGATTATAGGCACCTGGTCAAATAAAGTCCAGACTAAAGGCTCCATTCTTATCTAAGTAATGTTTGTTAGGGTTCAGGCTTCTTAATTATCAAGGAGATAAATTTTTAACTCAGAAGTTGTTGGTCTGCTAAGGACTCAAAGCTTTTCAATAAGTCTATAATGTTTTTCCAATAAGAAAAGGTATGGATCATAAGAGGTATCAAAAGAGGGGTCTCAGATTTTTATCTATTCTCTTATTGGCTTACCACAAGGACTATTTCATAGTTCTGTGTTTTTTATAAGTTAACATTGCTATGAATTAGCTGGATCTGTGCTTCATGCCAAAGATTTCATAATATGGAAGTTACTGTTTCAGCAATGATGTGAGGAACAAGCTAGAATCCCCCAAAAACACCATGTAGATATGACCCAGGATGAGTTAACTGGCACAGGTCCATTTAGAAGTCTTACCAGGCAATTGTTACATTCAGAACAAACCTTTCATCCAACTGGGCCAGCTGCTGAAGGAGCATGGCAGACCGTAACGACAAAACGCCATGCTACAGATTTCTTGGAGCAGACGACTCCTCACCAAGAGGCGATAACAGCATGCCAAGACGTAAAAACTTTAGAACACAAGACGCTGATGGCAGATCAATTTAAAAAGATGAAACATATCTGCTTCGCCTGGCACAGAGCTGGACATCTAACACGATCCTGCCCCAAATGAAAGCTGAAGTGGACTCATACATTTTTCAAAGAGTGTCCAAAGTCCAGCATTGGGCCTCACCATATCTCCCGAGAACACAGGCTAGGACAGCCACAACCAAAGAGTATTTAAACTGTTTGGGGGGACAGCCTTGAGCCCCTTAAAAATTCAGGGCACCACAGAAAAGTCTTTGATTCCCAAAAAATTCAAACCAGGCAGAAATTTTACTCTGACACAAAAGGCAAATGGCTTCGTGTTATCATTGGAAATCATTGCATAGGAAAAGGGGATTTAGGTGACTGCTGTCAATTCACACCACCAAGATCCAGATTCTAAGAATTGGACCCATCTATTGTTTAAGAGCCTCACTTCTCAGGGACTAAAAATCTGCCCTGAAGTCATTGGTGAAAATAGTAAGGGAGAGCTACCAGTCAGATCCAAAGCATTTCACAGTTTTTCAATTGGAAATGACAAAAAACTTGCACAACCCATTCTATCTCCAAACAAATCTTTGCTAAATGCAGAAGTTAGTGTGAAGCCAAATTGAAAATCAAACATTTCACATTTATATTGGACACAGCAAATGACCAAGAAAAGATGGATTATGTTCTATGTGAAAAGTAAGACATTTTCTGGTATTTTTAATATACCACGAGCTCTTTGGGAAAGAGAGATTCTATTGTTGGATTTAAAAATCAGTCTGAGGGACTACTGAACTATTTCTAGCCTGGACAAGCTACCCCCAGCCCCCAATGTTTCCCAGTACAGACTTCCTTATCTCCCCCTATGATAAGCCTAAAACTGAAGCTATCTTATCTGATGAATATTAACCTTCTTAACAACATTTGCCTACTTAAAGTATGTTTGCCAAATTCGTCCTGACCCCTGACCCTGACACTACCTTGATAATTATGTGTGTGCCAACCCCTCTTCTTGCATATTGCATTGTCAGTGTGATTCTTCCTCCAGCCACGAACCTGGGTTAGGTATTAAAATTTGGGTACAACACTATCTGAAGTGAATTTTAGTCTAACTACTAGTACTATAGCACAAAAGGACTTTTTAGCACTTTTAATGACATCTAAAGCTAAAGTCACTGATCCAGCCATGTGGTTTGCATTTAAATCTATTTGGATCTTAAAAGACAAGTTCCTCCAGCAGATTGATAAATCAGTCCTGCCACGAGGAGGGCAGAGCTTTTTTTTCCTTGTGTCAAAAGCTTGTACAAGTGCTAGAATGAGTCAACAGAACATTTAAAACTCACTCCAGCTGTCTGCATGGAAAACCTAAATTGGTCAATAGTTCAGAGAAAATTCAAATGGATTTGACTTTTCAATATTTAGGAACAATTGTGCTTCCACAAACCATTAGGCCACAAAGAAGAGAAATTAGTAGAAAATGTTTAAAAAGCTTGAACGACTCTCAGAAACTTTCAGATGAGATCAATTGGCATAATCATCTTTTAAAAATATACTCAGGAGAGCTGACAAATTCATTGGATGCTCTAAGAAAAAATTGGGCCATCTCCTCAGTGAGAGAAATTTCACCTGAGGATGAGAGAACATGGCAGACACCGGAAACAGCTTTATCCAAGAGCAAATTCTTTAGAATGGAACATGTTCGAACTTTTGTAGACTCCATTTTAAACAGGAGACACGCTCTCATGGATGCAATGCATCAGAGGGACCCCTTATTGAATGGATTCAAATTTTTAACCAGCAGACAAAGTCAGTTATTGGTTGTTTAATACTGGCAGAGTTACTGCTTAATCAGATTACAAAAATCGGTTCTGATACTGGTATTATTCCTATCAAAATGGCACAAAAAGAAGCTCAAAGGTTACTTGTACAGAATCTCTATGGGCAAAGGCACTTTGTAAATATTCACAGTACCAAAATCTTGCAAATTATGGATTTAACTCTGATCATTTTTTCAAAAATAACCTCATGACACCTTATTGCTGATGCTGTGAATACTTTCACGCTGCATCAAATCAGGAGAAAGCAGAAGCCAGATTAGACAAACGTGTCATGTTAATGCAGACACAGTATAGGTTTTGCAGAACACAGAGTTGGCTGCCATTAGACACATGCTTACGATCATAGCACGGACTAGTAATATCATATGTGACTTATGTTGTTTATCTGGTTGTTTGTTTAAGGGCTGCAAAAATTAAACTAATGCAAGA
>NW_025345632.1:0-3617 GCF_016433145.1 Gracilinanus agilis | reverse complement strand
AGCCATCAGTTGACTCTGCCTCCCTCAGACCAAAGGAGATCTGAGGTCTTTGTATTCTGAATGGGGGAAGGGGGAGGGATAATAGTCCTGCAGGGGATGCTGTCTTGGGGGGGACCAGCTTACTCACTCCTAAAGGGATTCAGGGCACATTCATTGTGGAGATATTAATATTGCTAATCTGTCTGAGAATAACACACTCATTTCTCATTTCTCACACTCCCCTGAGATTCTAGGTTTTCTAGAATTTTTTTTTCTCAAGGGGAAAAAATATTGAAATATAAGACTGGACTCTTCAAAAAGAACCTCTGCCTAGAAACTAATGATGCGATTCATTCCTAACACTGATTGGCTCTCTCAGCTCTGGGTTTGCCCAACCCCGAGGCAGACTAGAGAGAGTAACTTCTCAGTCTGGGAGAGGCGCGGGGACTTCCCATGAAGTGAGGACCCTCCTGCCTTTTCCATCTCTCCGTGTCCCTCCTCAGCTTGTCTCCAGAATGGTGAGCGCGCGGCCTCTCGGGGGCATCTGGACGGAGGTTCTGGGGGTGACTCTGCTGGTGCTGACGTCCCAGGTGGCTGCGGACAGACGTTCCCCAAGTGAGTACAGAGTAGCAGCTCCCCCCAGAGAGCCCAGGATGGGGCCGGGGACGCCCTTTTCTGTGTAAGCGCAGCCCAAAGGAAGGCTCTGGGACAGGAGGGTCCTCAGATAGATGGGGAGTCATGAGAAGGGCTCGGGTTCCCCTCCCAGTGAACATCCTTTGGCCCCCGCGTCCTTTCTTTTCCTCGGGGTTCAGGACTTCCTACAGCGCCGCTCCGAAGGCTCCCCTCAGTGTGTCCACAAGCAGTCACGGAGCACCTGCTCTCTGCCAGGCGTTGGGCTACTGCTCAGGGCGGAAAGACAGACCAAAGACACTCCGTGCCCTCGTGGAGCTCAGAGTCAGAGCAGGGAGACGGCGTGCAAACAATGGGCACAAACCAGATAAATAGAGGATAAACTGGATGTAAGCAGCGGAGGGAAGGTGATGGCATTAAGGAGGATCAGGAAAGGCTTTCTGTAGAGGAATGTGAACTAATCCTGTAAGTAAGTCAGGGAAGGCAGAGGCAGAAAAGAGGAGGGAGAGGATTCTAAGCTGGGGGGCAGCAGAGAGTGCCCAGAGGAGGGAGATGGAGTGATCTCTGGCAGGAAGAACAAGACAGCCAGTGTCAGGGGAGAATAGATCATAGGGGGGCTGAGAACATGCAGTGTAAGAAGGCAGGAGATGTAGGAGGAGCCCCGGTTGTGAAGGGCCTTGAAGGATAAGCAAAGTATATTATATGGGATGCTCAAGGTGAGAAGGAGTCACTGCAGGTTACTGAGTAGGGGGTGACATGGCCAGAGCTGCCAAGGTATTCCCAACCAAACTTTTCTGACCCCCCAAACTCCTTCCTGAAGCCTGTTGAAGCTGCCAAAAAGATTTTGATTTGGGTTTTTTGTGGTAGGAGGGAGTCGCCTTTCCTGGCTTATCCTCCCAGGTATGACTCCAAGTCCTTCAGGAAAGCTGGACTCTTGGGGACTCTCCCTTGTTTCTGTGGATTGTATCACTGGGGAGGTGGTGGTGGTGGGGGAAGTCTTCCCATCCATTTCTCAGAAATGGGTTAGAGGCAGACTCTGGGCTGGAGAAAACAGGGATTGGCCCAGCCTGGCTCTTCTCATATCTTCCTGATCCCTTGTGAATGGACTGAGAAGAGAGATTCAACTCCCACATTACCTGATGCCCCCCTTTCCTGGATGGAACAAGGCTGGTCCTCTGTCCCCCAGGCCTGTCTCCACACAGTGGCTCTCCCTGAAGCCAGGCTCTGGCCCAAGGAGCCTCTCTCTCCCAGGACCCAGCTGGGCTGAGAGACCCCTTGTCCTGGGGAGGGAGGGAGCCCTCGGGGGTGGACAACATCTCCTCCAGGGAGTTCAGGGGAGCAGAGAGAAGCTCCTGTGGCCCAGTTCATGTCACTCCCTTTGCTGTCTGGTCTGGCACCTGGCATGGCCAACCACAGTCTCTGGGGTCTTCACCTGATTTCAGTCCCTCCTCCAGGAATCCACCCCATTTTTGAGCTCTGTGGCCTGCAGGGCCTCTGGGGGAGAGCAGGCCAACCCTCATCCTACAGGCCTGAACAACAGAGAAGGACCTTGTGGGGACAGCGTGCCAGGACCTGAGCCAGGGAAAGCCAAGGGCAGGGGGATCTCCAGGCTCAGCTGCTTCACCAGCTGGTGCCTCCAGGAACACCTAGTAGGAGCCATGGTTGCAGGGAGCAGCTGATTCTTCCATGGGGACAGTCACCCAAACTGCCCAGGATTTCAGCCATCTCCCAGCCCAGAAGTGAGTCAGACCTCCAGGAAGAAGGTCCCATGTGCCAGGCACTGTGTTACCTGAGAGGCAGGGAAGTGGGACACAGAGAAAGGCCACAGTCCATGCCCTGGAGAAGCTCACAGACTAATGGGGAGGACATGGAAAGGTCTGGGCATACCAAGTTATATTGGAGATAATGTGAAATCCCCAGCAGAAGGGAGACCCCAGAAGGAAGGGGTTTGGGAAAGGCTTCCTGATAAGGCAGGATTCTAGCTGGGACTTGAAGGAAGCCAGGAGACAGAGATGAGGAGGGAGAGTGTTCCAGACAGGGGGGATCCCTGAGACAGTACCCAGAGGTGGGAGATGGAGGGTCCAGCAGGAGGGACAGCCGGGAAGCCAGTGTCACTGGTCACAGAGCACATGGGGAGAGGGACAGTAAGAGGTGAGAAAACTGGACAGGAGCAGGCCAGCTTGTGAAGGACTTTGAGGGTCAAGCAGGGTTTTTTATTTTATCTCAAAGGGGATAGGGAGTCCCTGGAGTTTATTGAGGAGGTGGGTGGCCTGGTCAGTTCTGGGCTTGAGGAAGAACGATTTAGCAGCTGATGGAGAAGAATCTACAGGAGGAGAGACTGGAAGCAGGCAGACAACCAGCAGACTGTTGGGTGGCAGGGGATGAGGGCCCTCAGGATGTTGGTGGAAAGGTCAAAGGAGAAAAGGCAGAAAATCTAAGACGTTATAAAGGTAAAATGCCAAGTTTTGTCAAGAGCTTTGGTCTGAGAGATGAGAATAAGGATGAGCCTGGCTGTGAGCCTGAGGGCCTGGGAGGAGGATGGTTTCTCCAAGAGTAACAGGGAAAGAATCCATGTCTGGGAGGACAATGACCACAGAGGAGGCAAGTTCAGGGAGTCTCTGAGGATGTCCACAGAGCACTTGGGCCTGAGCTCAGCTTTCCTGTAGATGAAAGTACAAAAGAGGGCTGGAAAGTAAAGTGGGAGCAGAGCTAGAGAAGGCTTGAGTTCTAGGCCAGAGAAGGCATTCTTTACCTAAAGGGCACATGAGAGGCCCTGGGAGAGCCAGTGCTTTGGAGAGGAGAAGATGTCAAACAGAGAGCCATGGTGGAGGCTGACATCCTGGCATAAAGGACTGAGCTCAGGGGAATGACAAGGACAGGGAAGGACTCAGGAGTTCTCAGCTCCATCATGGAGTCTGGGGAATTAAGAGGGACCAGAGGTTGCAGATGTGCCTTAGATTGAGAGGTACGGGGTCTGGGATTTGCACATTTTGGCTCTTTTAGACCCT
>NW_025345631.1:0-1471 GCF_016433145.1 Gracilinanus agilis | reverse complement strand
CTGTATGATAGTCTCCTTGTAAGAGTATTTCCTGATGAAACTCTTCTTTTCATAAGTTTTTTCTTTGTTCATTTTTTATTGGCCTCTTGATTTCACTGGTTTAGGGAACACCAAGGAAGGAAACTCTCTTTACAATTGCAGATCAGCCCCTCTTATACAGTTTTTAATCGTAGAGTTGTCTCTGGGCAATGAGGGATAAAATGACTTGTCAGGGGTCACACCTTTAGCAAGTGACTGAATCTAAACTTTGTGTCACAGAGAAGCTCAGAGTTGTTAAAAGACCTTTTCAGTTTCCCAAAAGAAATTGGAAACTCATTGACCATCTATAGTGTCTGTTCCTGTTCCAGATATATGTAACTGCATCTCTATGTCTATATAGGTCAGACATTGTAAATGGGCAACAGAAAATGAGTTGTACCCAGAATTGAAAGAAAGAGCAGACTGAATGATACTTGTCCAAAGAAAGATCAAATTATTGGCCAAGTATCCTGGCGTTGTGCATTTATTGGTCAAGTAACCCTCAACTCAGGTTGCATCAGGTTTAGTTGTCTGGCAGCAAAGCCTCTTTTAAACTTTAAATTTAAATTAAATTTAAAAAAAATTAAAAATTTCAGGCATATCTGTAATTTATATATATGTATGTATGTACATTTGTATATGTATATATGTGTGTATATATATGTATATGTGTATGTGTGTGTGTGTGTGTGTGTGTGTGTCCCCTGCATATGTGTATACTTTGCTTTGAAAGTAAACTGAAGTTACCTGCAAATGTTGGGCAGAGCACACAGTACTGGGAAAGGGGAAAATGGTAATTGTGTGGTCATATATAATTTCTGGGAGCAGTACTCCGTTTCTGAATTGAATTACGGCTTCCCTTCCAGCCATAGATTTTTGCACATCACTGAAATGGTACTTTTGTATTGTGTAGACCAGCATTAGGAACCTGTGTGAACTGGACGCCCATGTGTTTTGAGTCTCCCATTCTACCTGGCGTATGGGCAGCGTGCCACCTTAGCAGATGTGTGGTAGCGTGCAGTTGCCAGAGATCCGAAATGTCTGCAACAGCAGTCTGTGAAGAGCTTTTGTGCTGAGGTGGCCCAGGTTCTCAGTGGGTTCTCCACCCTAGAATTTACGGTCTATCATATTTCATCACCTGGAAACTACATTTTCAGTTGGGTCAGGAGGACGTGCCAGGATTCTGGGTGTCTATTTTTAGTCACGTCACTGCATGGAATTTAAGTCATAATCTCAGATGAGCAGTCATTAGGAAGTAATTGTAGATCTTGGCGAAATGGCCCAAGAAACTTGGCTTTCTCCAGAATAGTCCAGACATGTCTTGAAGGCGGAGAACACAAATGTGTTTGCCACTCCCAAGTCCGTGGGACTCTGTTTGTTTGTTTTTTTAGTTTTTTCAAGGGAGGGGTGGTTAATATTGTTCACATGGTCACCAACGGAATAAATTTGTGTA
>NW_025345630.1:0-1439 GCF_016433145.1 Gracilinanus agilis | reverse complement strand
CTCAACTTCAGGATCATCACCTCCTACACCAGGTATCCTCTGCTCTCAAACCCTCCTTTTATGTGCTAAATACTTTACAAAAGCTCCTAATACCAGTGTGAGGATGATGTTGACATTATCTGCATTTTACCATTAAAGAAGGCATGGATTAAATGACCTACCCACACAAAGTCGGATTTTAATTGGGTTCTTCTAACTCCAAGTCCAGCACATTCCATCCATATCTGGACTTCTCTGAAATCTTAAGTTCAAATCATATTCTGCAAAAATCCATTTTAATGTCCCCCACTACTACAAGTCTTCTTTAAGATTATCTTCTTCATATACCCATTCACAATTGTATATATTTCATTTTGTGCATTTTCTTTCCATTTGATAAGTTGAAAGATAAGGACAATTTGATTTGGTTTTACTTTCTATCAAAGGATCTTGTTTTAGTCATGTCTAATTCTTTGTGACCATGTTTAAGGTTTTCTTGTCAGATACTTATTTTAGTTTCATGGAGTATTTTCAAAGCCAAAAACTGTTGCATATTCAGTTTAACAAAATACTTATGCTTAGAAATGCTTAGTCATCTTGTTTGAGGATAGTTCAACAATTTCTTCTCCAGTTCACTTTATAAATGAAGACCAGAATCACTCACCTAATGCCCAAGATCTGATTTTGACTTTTTTCCTCCCTCCAATCTATCACTCTCTCTATCCAACTGTTTCACCTAAGTGGCCTCCTAATTTTTTAACTTTTTTAGCATTTCATATTTTGAGATTTATTCAACAGATACTTTTAAAATTGTTACTTTTAATATATTTTTGTTTGTATTAAAAGTCTTATGTGGACTAAATTTTATTTGACCTTATAAATCCTAAACCTTAAATCTTATCAAAGTAATACACAGTACCCTGCACTCCACAATTAGCCTACTAGTTTTGTTTCCACCACAGAACCCTTGGTATTTTAACAGATGTCAATCTTAGAATGCCTAATTAACAAGATAATCAAATAACTAAGTTCAGAAAAATTTTATTTTCAAAATCATTACATAAAATTCAAATTTTATATTAACTTCAAATTTTATAATTTTTAACAACTGCTTTAAAGAAATACAAACTGCATAAAAACCAACTCTTTTTAAATTATGTTTTGCCTTTTCATTACAACAAACTACAATCAGAGAATAAAAAGGTGCACAAATATATTTGGACCATGGTAGCTCTGTGGTTATCAAAACAAAAAACTCAATTCTTAATTTCTTTGAAAAGGCATTTTTGGTTGAAAAAAAAACTCAGATTTCTTTTAATATCTGCTTCTTCCTCCTCTTTCAGATCGACTTCCTCCACGGCTACCACCTCTTGGTGCTCCTCGGCTTGAACTACTGTACGAATCACGAGGAGCAGGATATCCTCTATCCATTGAAGGAGGAAGACCTCTGTCTTGTCTCC
>NW_025345629.1:0-2987 GCF_016433145.1 Gracilinanus agilis | reverse complement strand
GTTCACTGCTCTGCTCATACAGGTGGCACTGACCCTGTCTCTAAGGGAAATAATCGGGCAGATATTGCTGCAAAGCTAGCAGCTATAGAAGGGCCTGAATTAATTTTAACATTAACAACCACTGATGACTTAAATTTATCACTTTCCTATGATGAGAAGGAAGTAACAAAATGGAAGCAGAAATTTAAAGCCAAACAGATAAATTGAGTATGGGTGTCCTCTGAAGGAAAACTCCTGCTTCCTAGACACTTTTATCGCCAAATTTGCCAATCTATTCATAAAAATGGTCATTTTGGTACCCAGGGCATCGTGGACTCTGTTAAGAGAGTATGGATAGCTCCTGGCATAACCACTATAGCCTCTAAAGTGTGTGCAGTTTGCCCTACTTGCCAAGCATATAACCAACACGCTTTTCATGGCAAGGCTTTTGGTGGGCATCCATTGGCTTACACACCTTTTGAGCACCTACAAATTGATTTCATAACAATGCCAAAGGCTGGACAATATAAATTCTGTCTGGTCATAGTGGATCAACTGACCAGGTGGCCAGAAGCATTTCCTACTGCCCGAGCCACATCAGCCGTTGTTGCCAAGGTGCTTTTAAAAGAAATCATTCCTTGTTTTGGTCTGTCTGCACGTATTGACTCGGACAGAGGGAGTCACTTTACTGATTCCGTTTTATCTGAAATATATTCATGCCTGGGAATAACTCCAAAATTCCATGTACCATATCATCCCCAGAGCTCAGGCCAAGTTGAACGGATGAACAGAGAACTTAAAACCATGATTGGGAAATTATGTACTGAGACACATCTAAAATGGCCTGAAATTCTCCCTCTAGCTCTATTTTATCTTAGAAGCAGACCTAGGGGAGATCTACACATCTCACCATATGAGATGCTTTTTGGACATCCTCCTATACAGGCTAAACCTTTTTCTCCTGCATATACATCACTCTTAGGAGGAGATACTTCTATTTCTTCCTATATACAGGAATTGCAACACAGACTGTGTGAACTCCATGAATCTGGAACTGCAGTACAAGCAGGACCAATAGACTTTTCACTACACGACCTGAATCCAGGAGACAAAGTGTATATAAAGAACTTCCAGCTCACTGGGGCAACCCAGCCTTCATGGGATGGCCCGTTTGAAATTTTATTAACCACCCCAACAGCTATAAAGATCGGAGAAAAGGACTCTTGGATTCATTGCTCACATGTAAAGAGGACATCTTCTATTGAACCTGATTGACTGTTTCCTGTTAGCTGCATTGGAGATAACAGTTCATGGACTCATGGATGCTAATTTGGAATCATTGGTTTGTCTTGATTCTTTCCCTGATTTTATTTTAATTTTCTTATTGATTTTCCTAATATCTTTTAATAGAATAATTGATATTTTTTGTCTTTTTTCTCATTTCTTGTACTTGAGTACATATAATCACTTAAATTTTTTCCATTATTCTTTGCAATGCCATAATTTTAATATATATTTGCTGTAATATTACTGCTTACTCACAAGGTTTAGAGACTCCAAGAACTTGCCATATATTGTTAAATGTTATGGGACTGTGATTAATGCTTCTGTCTAATTCCAGGAAAAGGGAACTCATGAGCCGGTAATAGTGCTAAGAAAAGCACAAAGGTCATGGAGACCGACTGATATATCCAATGGGATTGCTGAGAACATCTGCACAGTGCCAAGGAGCACAAGGTTAAAGATCATACATATACAGGTGGGATTGAGGTACTCCCACACCAACACTGAGGACTTGAACTCAGTGTAAGAATCGAAGCTGCAACGCTTAACATATGTTAAGACGTAGGACTCTCCGAACTACACTGCCAGTCAGGTACTACAGGTTGGCTATCATCTGGCTCACCCATATATTCCTGAGAGTAAAGGGAATGACAGACGCTTCCCTTGCATATAAATCTGGTCCTTTTTTCTCTCTTATAGAATGGCAACTTCCTGTAGTCTTAGCTGCAAATGGGTAAGTGCAGTATTACTTCATTGTGTCCTACATACTAGTAGGATGGAAATTATAATTGATTAGACCCTAATACAAGGGCCTGTTATAATTTTATTTTGTTTTCTTCAAAAAGTTTTATGTACATAGCTTTTGATATTTTGATTTTAATGCTTTTCTTTTCAAAAGTTTCATTTTTCTTCTATTTGATTTTTATATTTTTTCTTTCTTCTTTTTCTTTGAATGTACTCATACAACCCCATGACTCAACTATATATCTTGAGCTGATCTGGGTATTTCTTTCTAAATACCCACATCAGGGGGGATTGTATTTTTATAAAATCCAAGATTAATCATATTTTATTGTGTCCAAGATTTAATTTTTGGTTTTGTTTGAGAAAAATTCTCAGGGAAAGAAACTTGCTGATTCCTTAATCCAGAGAATGAACTGTTTGCAGAGAGATGCCTGAAGAACCTACGTTTAATCAAGAGATCCAGAATGAACTTTGGGTTGCAATTGATTGAACTGATGGGGTTTGTTGCATTAAGGGATCCAGAATGAACTTAGGGTACTAATGAATGGACTGATGGGTTTTGAACAGCTACTTTAATTGTACATGATATGCCAATAGGGGACTGCCCCCAATTGGTTTTTTTGTCAACACGCTTAGCAAAACATTGGTTTTGCTTTCTCTCTTTTCCATTTCCCTCTTATCTCTAACTATTGTAGTTAGAGGACCTTTGTGGTAGAAGATGTTTGTGTAACATGATCACTTGGGGTGACTAGGCACCCAATATGATCATCAGGGGGGATTGTGCAAATGGAATTAGCTTGAGCCCATTAATAGTCAAAAATCTACCCATCCTAGGCGTAGAAATGATGTAATCCTAACCTCCCTTAGTGGGGAGGGGAGACGAGTTACCCACACGTGACAATAAGTAACAAATCAAGAATAAGGGACTGCCCTTTGGGCAGTCCAAATCAATGTAGAAACTGCCATTTGTCCATTTGAAT
>NW_025345628.1:0-2892 GCF_016433145.1 Gracilinanus agilis | reverse complement strand
GGACCAAGACTTTAAGATAAAATAGTCACTCTTCTAAGAATAGATATTAATCATTCACTCTTCTAAGATAAGATATTGATCATAGGCCCAGCCATGCTTGGAGACAGTAAGACTCCACAGGAGATTTTCAACATAACTTATGCTCCCTTTCCGCGTTCCTTTCCCTTTAGTATTTGCCGACCCCCTTCTGTCCTCACCTATATATTCTTGTCATAGACCTGCAATAAATGAGCCTTGCTTCCACCCAATTGACTCTGTCTGTCTTGCGCGCAAGGTCTCCCCTCTCCTCCCCCTATGGATCCTTAGGTTGCCGTTTCCCGGACCCCTCGGTTGTGTCTGGCTGGACCCAGACAAGTGACTTAGAACATTTTTTGATATAATTATTGATAGGTTTGATTTCTTCATCTTAAAATTGCTTGTTCATATCTTTGATCATTTGTCAATTGGGGAATAACTTGTAGTCCAATAAGTTTGACTCTATGTATTTGATAAATTAGACCTTTCTCAGAGAAATTTGCTGTAAAAATTTTCCTCGAGTTTGTGATTTCTCTTCTAATCTTTGATGCATTAGTTTTGTTTGTTTAAAACCTTTTAATTTAAAATAAACAAAATTATTCATTTTACATCTTGTAATGTTCTCATACTATTTGTTTGCTCATAAGTTCTTCTCTTCCCCATAAATCTGAAAGATAAAATATTCTATACTCCCCTAATTTGCCTATGGTATCACCCTTTCTGTCTGAATCATATACTCATTTTGACCTCATCTTGACATTGTAAATATTAAAAATGATAGATGCTTGTATAAATATATAAATTAGTATTTTAATTAAAGCCATGCTGATAGATAAAATCATTAGACCACGAGCTTGTAAGCATTCAAAACTGCCGCCTCCATTTTGTCTCCCGTTTCCTGGCCATGGCCTACTCGCAAAAGAGCCCACTCCCTCCTAACCCACGAGATTTAAGCTCTCCCCTGCGTCAAGACGTCGGAAACGGAAATCAGTTGGACCATGTTGAATCACGGGAAATGTAGTTTTATACATTTCCCAATTTTCACTTTTTACAACATAGGGTCTGTGATATTGTTCTATGACCAATTTCTGCCAAACTGTTTTCCAACGAATTCTCATCCCAAAAGATCAGGAAGGTTAAATTTTTTTTATTGGACAGGCATAGATGAAATTTGAAGAACAAAAAGAGTAGAACCAAGAGAAAAATATATACAGACACAGAACTAGCATGTCCACTTCCAAAGAAAAAACTGATAGACATAATTTATAGACATATTTTTAAAAATCAGTGGAACTGACAGTATATTAAGAAGCTTGTCCTGCTAGTTACAGCCTCAGTAGGTAACCTTAGGTAAACCATAATTTCCTTATACTCATCTCTCTATTACAAAATGGAAATAGGAAAATTTCAAATTGCTTTGAAAAGATGGATTTTTAAAAGTTAGGCATTTTTCATATTATTAGGTAAATGCTTGGGAGGAAGCAAACAGCCTGGGGCTAAGAAGCCAGGATTCCAAGAAGTGGCCTGATAGGGGGAGCAGAGGACACAGAACAGGAATTCTTAGGGACAAGGACATGACCACAGTTAATCAGCAGAGATGAGGATCTTCCTCAGTAAGGACAAAGTCAACTCACCTGAGACCTGAACCTCAGTTCTGTAGCTGCTACCATTTTTTCTCCTATGTTTCCTCTGAGAGATGAGGAGAGAAGAAGTCTTAGGAAGAGATTCGAAAGGAAGAATAAGCCATTAGAGAGTTCATCCTCCAGCTTCCCCACTTGGATCTCCCCTTTCTCAGCCACAGGTGATTCAGGAGGAACCTGCTCACAGCTCCTCCCCATAAACCAATTAGATACAGAGGTGAGAAGGTGGAGATTCAGGGACTTTGGGGTTCATCAAGCTTGACTGGGCCAATTCTCCCCATGTGTTTTGATTCTACAATATCACCTTCTGACCCCTCAAACACCTATTTCCTTTAGGGACACCTAAGCTTGGTGTTGCCAGGAACATCTCTTCCCAAACTTCTTCAACAAATATGGACATCCCTAAAAAATGACTGAGATAACAGAGCTACAGGGATTCTAAATGAGTTTTCATTATTATTATTATTATTATTATTATTATTATTAGCTTAAAATTTTCTTTTTATTGCAGATAGACAGAGGGGAATGGGGAAGTGAGTTCTGTTTTAACTCCACTCTAAACTGTGGCTCCAAAAAAAGATTTCATTTGAATCAGCTGGGCCCCAAACATTTCTCTTTTGTTCTAAGGCAGAAAATAAAGTCAAATTCTCCAACCCAGGTAATTATTTAGGTTTTATTGGGAGAGGGCCAAGTCCTTCAACAAAGCCAGAGCCCTGTTTAATCACAGGAGAGCCAGCACACTGGAAGGAACCTTCTTTTAGATCCTCAAAGTAACAAACAAGTTTTCCTTACAAGCACACAAAAATGTGTAAGAACGCCATACCCTTGAAAGAAAGAGGGCACCTGTTAGGGACCAAGACTTTAAGATAAAATAGTCACTCTTCTAAGAATAGATATCATTCACTCTTCTAAGATAAGATATTGATCATAGGCCCAGCCATGCTTGGAGACAGTAAGACGCCACAGGAGATTTTCTATGCTCCCTTTCCGCGTTCCTTTCCCTTTAGTATTGGCTGACCCCCTTCTGCCCTCAACCTATATATTCTTGTCATAGATCTGCAATAAAGGAGCCTTGCTTCCATCCAAACGACTCTGTGTTTTGCGCGCGAGGTCTCCCCTCTTCTCTCCCTATGGGTTCTTAGGTTGCCGTTTCCCCGGACCCCTCGGTTGTGTCCGGCTGGACCCGGACAGGCACCCAGCAACAAGGCTCATTGGTTAGTTCAACTAGGAAACAACC
>NW_025345626.1:0-2623 GCF_016433145.1 Gracilinanus agilis | reverse complement strand
GGAGACAAGACAGAGGTCTTCCTCCTTCAATGGATAGAGGATATCCTACTCCTCGTGATTCGTACAGTAGTTCAAACCGAGGAGCACCAAGAGGTGGTAGCCGTGGAGGAAGTCGATTTGAAAGAGGAGGGAGAAGCAGATATTAAAAGAAATCTGAGTTTTTTTCAACCAAAAATGTTTTTTCAAAGAAATTAAGAATTGAGTTTTTTGTTTTGATCACCACAGAGCTACCATGGTCCAAATATATTTGTGCACCTTTTTAGTCTCTGTTTGTAGTTTGTTGCAATGAAAAGGCAAAATATAATTTTTAAAAAGTTGGTTTCTATGCAGTTTGTATTTCTTTAAAGCAGTTGTTAAAAATTTTAAAATTTGAAGTTAATATAAAACTTGAATTTTCTGTAATGATTTTGAAAATAAAATTTTTCTGAACTTAGTTATTAGATTCTCTTGTTAATTAGGCATTCTAAGATTCACATCTGTTAAAATGCCAAGGGTTCTGTGGTGGAAACAAAACTAGTAGGCTAATTGTGGAGTGCAGGGTACTGTGTATTACTTTGATAAGATTCAAGGTTCAGGATTTATAAGGTCAAATAAAATTTAGTCCACTTAAGATTTTTAATACATACAAAAATATATTAAAAGTAACAATTTTAAAAGTCTATCCGTTGAATAAATCTCAAAATGTGAAATGCTAAGAAACTTAAAAAATTAGGAGAGCACATAGGTGAAACAGTTGGATAGAGAGAGTGATAGATGGGAGGGAGGAAAAAAGTCAAAATCAGATCTTGGGCATTAGGTGAGTGATTCTGGTCATCATTTATAAAGTGAACTGGAGAAGAAATTGTTGAACTATCCTCAGACAAGATGACTAAGCATGTCTAAGCATAAGTATTTTGTTAAACTGAATACGCAACAGTTTTTGGCTTTGAAAATACTCCATGAAACTAAATAAGTGTCTGACAAGAAAACCTTAAACATGGTCACAAAGAATTAGACACGACTAAAACAAGATCCTTTGATAGAAAGTAAAACCAAATCAAATGGTCCTTATCTTTGAACTTATCAAATGCAAATAAAATGCACAAAATGAAATATATACAATTGTGAATGGGTATATGAAGAAGATAATCTCAAGGAAGACTTGTAGTAGTGGGGGACATTAAAATGGATTTTTGCAGAATATGATTTGAACTTAAGTTTTCAGAGAAGTCCAGATATGGATGGAATGTGCTGGACTTGGAGTTAGAAGAACCCAATTAAAATCCGACTTTGTGTGGGTAGGTCATTTAATCCATGCCTTCTTGCAGATAATGTCAACATCATTCTAATGTAATCTTCCAAAGTGCAACCATTACATGTTTAGAAATACATGAGTGTATAAGTTTGCTTTAAGAGTTCTTAAATCCTAATGACTATCTTTTCGTATTAGGTTGGATTTTTTTTAAAAACCCTGACCTTCCATCTTGGAGTCAATACTGTGTATTGGCTCCAAGGCAGAAGAGTGGTAAGGGTAGGCAATCAGGGTCAAGTGACTTGCCCAGGGTCACACAGCTATATTGGGTTGGATTTTAAGCTATATTTGAGAAAGAAATTGTAGCAAAGCCTTTTTTTTGAAGGCCTGAGAAATCTAATTTGTTGTAGCAATTTGAGAGTACCTCAGGACTGCCTAGTTTTGGTGAAATATTTGGTCCCAGTTCAGATGGGGCTAGTAGATGTAATCAAAGGTTAAGTACCCTTTTGTCTTAGTAGTTTCTCCCAGTGTATCAAAGTCCTCTCCCAGGTAGCCCAGCCCTTTGCTGGATCTTTCCCTTTTGCAATCAGACTCTCTTGGATAATCCCATCTTGGACTTCTCATTTCCTTGTAGCCTTGGTAATGCCAATCATTCATAATTCCCTGTCCTTAGTTCCCCAAATTCTATTGTTCTTTTAAGAATCTTCTCAGTCATTGATCCTCCTAGAGATATTATCCCAAGAGCTCCAGGGTCTTGACTTTGCCTAGTATTTTTGCACCTAGCCCTGTGTAGCAGCAGATTATTACAGGCCTATCTAATTTTCCTATGAATACTACTTTGGCCATAGGAAGGCATGAATCGGAATATAGGGGCTTCACTCTTCAACCCTTTTCCAAAAAGAACATTGATTGTGCCAGGAAGGGAAGCAGCAGGTTGGGGCCAAAATAGGTTACCTCTCTGTAGAGGAAGCAAGTACTAGACTAGAATTACATCTGTTGACTTAAATATTGTTAGTCTGGGAAAAATTTTTTTAGGCTCAGGCTGCACTCCTTAATGCAGGAATGCCCCAGTATATATATATATATATACAAAGTTTATCTCCCTTCCATGCTAACACTGGTTCTATAATAAATCTGCACCATGAACAACGAATAAACCAATTTATCTAAAAATAGTAAAACTGAATTAAAGAGATGGTATGCAAAAGAAAATATAAAACAGGGTGGATGAACTCTGCCATTGGAAGAGAGATAAACTCAGATTAACTGAAAATGAGTCTCAGATCTAATCCAAGGGAAAATTTCCTGACCTCTTTAGTGTCTTAAGATGAGAGAGAGACAGAGACAGAGGGAAGAGTGATAAAAGGAGACAGAGATAGAGAGGATATATAT
>NW_025345625.1:0-1532 GCF_016433145.1 Gracilinanus agilis | reverse complement strand
GTCCTGGATAAGTCACTTAACCCTGTTGGCCTCAGTTCTCTGATCTGTCAAATGATCCGGAGAAACAAATGACAAGCCAATCTAATGTCTCTACCAAGAAAGCCCCAAATGGAGACACAAGGAGTCAGACCCTCCTGAAATAGCTGAACAGCACCAAGCACACAGCAGAGCAGAGGCTGACAACAGTTAGAAAATCCCTGAATATCTGGGTCTGCTCTGGGGCCAGGGACAAGCTCCCTCCATCCCTCAAGCCTGAGAGCAGCCTCTGGGGTCAGCCCATGGCTTGGGCATCATCCAGAATGCAAGACTCACCCTCTAGGGATGGGCTGTGGTTGGTGGCTGGTTCTAGCATCACTTAGGGATATTGTCCAGGCAGATTGTTCTGATTTTTAAATACTCTCATCTTCTCTCTCAGCACAGAAACATGCATCTTATTCAAGGCAGAAGAGGAGGAAGAGCCAGGCAGCTGTAGCTAAGTGACTTGTCACACATCTAGGAAGTTTCTGAGGATAGATTTGAACTGAGAACCTCCTGACTTAAAGCCCAGCTCTTTCCACTGAGCCATTTTAGTATGAACAGGCATTTGTCTGTGTCTGTATATTACATATAACAACCTATAGGAATATGGCATATCCATCCTGTGTGTCTCTCTGTATCTATAAGCAGATACATGTACGTGTACTTGTGTGTGTCTGAGTGAGTACATGTAAAAACATACATATGTGGCCTTAATACTTGCAAAGCTGTTTCCAAATATTGTCCTCCCAACAATTACCTGGGAGGCAGAGCCGATAATGATCCCCATTTGACAGATGAAGAGAAACTGAGGCAGGTAACAGTTAAGAGGTTTGCCCAGGACCACACTAGGCGTGACTGTCTGGTGGCAGATTTGAACTCAGGGCTTCTTGACTCCAAGACTTGCACTCTCTGCTCTGCTTTTATTAGTCCTCTGGCAACCTGGCTGCATCTTTTCCTATTTTTATTTTCCAGGAGGTTCTCATCCTTTCTGTCACAGGCTCAGTGACTCTCAGGGATCCTGTGGTCTAGACTGGAAGGAGAAATCCCTTTAGTCCTGCATGAGGAGGCCACATTCTCCCTCCTCACTGCCTTAGAGCCAGCCTGGGACAGAGAAATACAGGGTCTTGTGTCAGAGGACCAGGGTTCGAGGTCCATCTGTGTCATGTACTAGAAGACCAACCAGGGGAACATCATGGAACCTCCTGGGCTTCAGTGAGCTCAGTCTAAGGGCAGGACAACATTCAAACAAGTACAAACAGGACTTAAAGCAGGTAAATTAGGGACGATCTTAGAAAGCAGCCATTGAAATTAAGGAGGTCTGAGATGGATTTTTGCAGAAGGAAGGTTGGATTTTACCTGAGGTTTGAAGGAAATCAGGAGGCAGCAAGCTGGAGACGAGCAGGGACGGAATCCTGAGTATGAAAGACAGCCAGGAAGAAGGAAAAGAGTTGAGAGACTGTCCTGGGCGAGGAACAGCTGTGTCACCAGTGCTGGGGTAGGTGGGGGCTGGAGCC
>NW_025345624.1:0-1449 GCF_016433145.1 Gracilinanus agilis | reverse complement strand
AGCAACCACCCCCCCCCCACACACACACACACACCACCTACAATGCCAAAGCTAGCTCAAAAGATATAGAGCAAGTTTGGGGCATCCATTGAGTCATTGGCAGCTCCAGGGCCTATTCATGAGAGCAGCAAGACTTAGGACCCCAAAAGGTTAAAGAACGCATGTGGACTTTGAGTGCGGAAACTGAGCGCAGGCGCGGGCGGAGGCAGACACAGGCATGAGCAAAGGCTCTGAAACCCTGAGTGGGGAACCAGTGCAGATGGGTATATGACTGTGGAAGCAGCGCCCTGAGACCTGTAAAGGAACATCCAGCAGAGGATTAAGCAAGGGGGTTCACCAGGGGCATGACCTTGAAAACAACCAGACCTGAGACATCAGGAGGCGAAAGAGCGCAGACAGACCCTGAGCGCAAGGATAAAGCTGAGAATAGGCAGGGCTAACAATGGCAACCCAGAATCAGGAAGGCCAAAAGAGAAAGATTAACAACAAGAATAAGAAATCTTTAACACTCCACAAATTTTACACAGAGAAAATCCAAACGACCGAGCAAACAGAAGAGGAGAAAAAACAAGCAATCACATCCGGACACTCCCAAAATAATGAAAACCGTCACAAGCTCTTGAAGAGTTCAAATCTGAGATGACAAGTAAGTTGGAAAAGATTTGGCTAGAGAAATGGGAAATAGCTCAAAAAGAAATCAGGCAAGAAAATAACAGTTTAAAAGGCAGAATTTCACAATTGGAAAGTGAGGCAAGTCAACTGAAGATCAGAAATGATCAGATTGAAAAGGAAAACCAGTCCCTAAAGGCTAGAGTTGAGCAATTAGAAGTTAATGATCGCTCAAGACAGCAAGAACAAATAAAACAAAGTCAAGAGACTGAAAAAATAGAAGGAAACATGAAATATCTCAATGAGAAAGTCACAGACCAAGAAAACCTGTCTAGAAGAGACAATCTGAGAATCACTGGTCTTCCTGAAAAAGCAGAAATTAATAGAAATTTGGACGCCATACTAAAAGAAATTATTTAGCAAAATTGCCCTGAAGTTCTACAATAAGAGGGAAATATAGACATTGAAAGGATCCATAGCTGACCCTCTACACTAGACCCAGAAAAGACAACCCCCAGGAATATAATAGCCAAATTCAAGAGCTTCCAAGAAAAAGAAAAAAAATTTTACAAAAATCCAGAAAGAGACAATTCAAACATCAAGGAGCACCAATCAGGATAACAGAGGATTTGGCAGCCTCCACGCTAAAAGACCTCAAGGCTTTGAATATGATATTCAGAAAGGCAAGAGAGCTGGGCCTTCAACCAGGGATCAACTACCCATCAAAATTGACTATATACTTCCAGGGGAAAGTATGGGCATTCAACAAAATTGAAGATTTCCAAGTATTTGCACAGAAAAGACCAGGTCTAAATGGAAAGTTTGATATCCAACCACAAA
>NW_025345623.1:0-10747 GCF_016433145.1 Gracilinanus agilis | reverse complement strand
AAGAAGGAAGGAAGGAAGGAAGGAAGGAAGGAAGGAAGGAAGGAAGGAAGGAAGGAAGGAAGGAAGGAAGAAAGGAAGGAAGGAAAGAGAGAGAGAAAGAGAGAAAGGAAGGAAAGAAAGGAAGGAGAAAGAGAAAGAAAGAGAAAGAGAGAAAGGAAGGAAAGCCAAATTGTGGTTTTTTTTTTTTAATTTGATGTTTCAAAATCATTGGTTTCCTCTGTCAGCCTACATTTTAGAAAAATGCATTTAAAACCACCCTGAGAAAGGCTTTATCAGAAGATCAGAGGGGGGTTCACTGTATATACATAGGAAGGTTAGGAAAGCTCCCTTCAGTGCTTTGAGATCACTGAACTCTGGAGTGCTTCTCAACATCCTTTTGTACTAAGGTTGACAGTGTGATAGTGGTGGAGTCTGGAGACCAAGCTCTAACTCTGCTTTTAATATGTGACTATGGGACTCTGAGTAAGTCATTTCCCTTCTTCTTCTTGGTTGTCTCATCTGTACAATGAAGAGATTGGACTGTTTGACTTCTAAAATTTCTTTTAATTACTAGATTCTGTCATTTTATCATCTTCCAGCTTAAGTGTTCTGGGAATTTTTCTCATGTGCCTCCTTTCCCAGTCACATCAGTCTCCTCCAGTTCTTGGTCAGCTCTGGAGCTCTGACAAAGTGGCTTATTGAAAACCATTCTTTCTGATTGTTGATCATGGATGCTAACGAGCAGGGCCCAGAGACCTCTGCCCTCTGGCTGCCTAGAGATGGGACTCCCAGGAGCCTTCCTAGATTTGCACAGGTTTAGTCAGTAGGCACTTAATCAATACTGGTTGATTGATTTAATTAACAGTGGCCACATTCCATTGCCCTGACCTCCCCCATCCCTTCCCATTCCCCAAAGATGAAGAAATATACAGAATTTATAGAAGAGAAATATCCCCTTTCACCAGACCTATTTGCCTGGTTTATTTAGGTGGGGGAGAGACAAGCAGGTACCTGATTTCTTTTAGAGAATCATAAAGTCCTAGACTGTTAGAGCTAGAATGGATCTTAGAGATCATTCAGTTCAAGTCCTTCATTTTACAGGTAAGTAAACGGCCTTTGAGGGGGGAAAGTAATTTACCCAAGGTTATAAGAACTAATACAATTGGGACTAAAACCTATTCTCTTGATTCCAAATCCAGTATTTATTTTACGACAATAAAGAAAAAGAATGAGATGGAGAAGAAAAGGAGAGCAGAGAAGGGGAGAAAGGGAAGGCAGAGAGGAGGGAGAGGAAGGGGGTAGTGTAGAGAGAGAAATGGGAAGGGAGGGGATAAGTGATAAGGTAGGGGGAGAGTGGGGGAAAAGGAAGGCAACGAAGGAAGGAAGGAATGAAGGTACAAAAGATAGAAGGAAGGAACAAAGGGAGGAAGGAAGGAAGGAACAAAGGAAGGAAGGAACAAAGGAAGGAAGGAACAAAGGAAGGAAGGAAGGAAGGAAGGAAGGAAGGAAGGAAGGAAGGAAGGAAGGAAGGAAGGAAGGATGAATGGATCTCACTTACCCCTCAATAAAATCTCCTATCCCTTCTTTTCCAGCCCTATTTTAGATAAGGATCATTCATTTATTCCTTTGTCTGGGGCTTCTCAATTAAGGGAAAGGGAGAGAGATCTCGGTAGTCAGGCTCTTTATCATTCAACCACTGATAAAGGCAGAAACTAAAGTAATTAAGCCAGCTATGAATTCAGATAGACAGTTGCCAAGTTGTTGGAAATGACTCTACAGGACTTACTATGACAGTCCTGGCTGGCCTGACTGCAGGAATAGTGGCTCAGTCCTTGGGCAAGAGCTGTGTTTTAGAATCTGAGGAAGAGAGCTGTCTGTGCGTTAGTGGGTCTGCATGTTGACAGAACAACTCTAATTTTCAGCTGATGTCTTGGGGCCAAAAATTTGTCTGTGGTGGGTGGGAGGGATGACAAATGAATGGTGCTGGGGAATAGATACAGGGAAAGTGTTCATAATTTAGCCAACCAAGAGGCTAGGAAACATGAAAATTCAGTGGGGTTGGTGTCAAGAGACTATGTCTCAAATTATTTAATTCTCAATACCCATCTGTGCAATGGCCTGTTGGACTGGTTAATAATTAAACTGACACTGACATGTGCCTATTTAAGGTGAACCGGTCTTCAGGGATAGGGCCTTGCTTTTTCTCCCTTAGAAGAATCTCTGAATCCTATTCCCCTCCTTCCTACAGATTGGAATGCTCTCCCTTCCACCAAATTCTCTTTCCTTCGAGGCCCTCCTAAAGTCCCCTCTCCTTTGTAAGGTTTCCCTGTTGACTTCAGACTTCTCATTTAACCTCTCTCCCCTCTCAACTCCTGGAGGATTTAGTATATAGCATTTAATTATCTAGTATTTCCAACTCATGTCATAAAAGGTCATTTGCTTGGGTTATAGGAATATAGTGGAATATCACCAAGGTATCAAGAATATAAAGAGTGAAGAGAATCATGGGAAGATGTATAAACGGATGAAAAATAGTCGACAAAACCAGGGAAAAAAATCATATATATGTGTGTGTGTGTGTGTGCATACATGTATATATAATAGTTATAATAGTATAAATCAAAGGAATTTTTTAAAATGAAACATTTCATAATTTAAATGACCAAAGTTAGCCCCTTAGAAAGGCTAAGAAAAATGAATTTTCCTCTGTTCACTTCAGAAGTGGGGGACTATAGATTTGAATTTTTATATATACTGTCAGAAACAATTAATAGATTGTTTAGTTTTGTTGAACTATTTTTTTTCTTTTTCTTTTTAAATTTTTGAGACAAGAGATGGCTCATTGGGTAAAGGACAGGGAGAAATATACTTGGAAATGAAACGGTTTACATGATCACACATGGAATACCAGATTGCTCACAGTCTCAATGAAGAAGGAGGGGAGAGAGGAAGGGAGAGAACTGGAGACTCAAAATAAAAAGAATGTTAAAAATTGTAATTGGGGGAAAATTAAATTCAATTTTGAAAATGAAACTAATGTTAAAAGGAAACCATGCAAATACTTTAAAAAATTCATTTACAAATGTGGAACTTAGAGCAATTTCCCCCTAGAAACAACATTACAATGTTTGTAATTACAATTACAAACCTACAATGGGACAGTGGGAGTCCTGTCCTCAGAGCCTTCACAGGGTGCTTCCTCTATGTGCCCACCAATGTCTGCTTCTCCAAGTTTTTGATGACATATAACAGAGGGGCTAATTCAGAGCATGTGCAAGTATGCTGTGACTATTCTCCGTCCAATTGCCTCAATGGTAAATGATGGTGGCGAGGCCCTAGGTTGGGGCAGCTAGCTGGCACAGTGGATAGAGTGCCAAGTCTAGAGTCAGGAAAACTCTTCTGAGTTCAAATCTGGCCTCAGACACTTACTAGCTGTGTGATACTGGCCAAGACACTTAGCCCTTTTAAACTCAGTTTCTTCATCTATAAAATGTACCAGAGAAGAAAATGGAAAACCAGTCCAGTGCCTAGAAAACCCCAAATGGGGTCACAAAGAGTTGGACCAGAAAATGGAAAAAGTAACTGAGCAACAACAAAAAGGTGCTAAGTCGATCCACAAAAACCCATTTCTAATCTATCAAATATCTGGGCTTTGGTAGAGAAGGAAGCCCAGGGGCTCAGGAAATAATCAAATTAATTTGGGGAGAGCCCCTCTTTGCCTAGGACTGTGCGCGCTGAGATCATTGTTCCAAAGAGAGAGGCTTTTCTTAGAGTGTGCCAGGAAATCAAGGAGCACTCTGTGCACAGGTATTGAGCCAGACGTTGTGTTGAATTAAAAGAGACCAGCAAGGACCTCCGACACGACAATTTGCCCTTTTCAAAGCAGCCAATCTAGAAGCCTGGAGTGAGAATTTCTTGATCTTTTCAAAAATGCAGCCAAACCAAGCACCTTCAGGCAGAAAGAGTCACCTGCCAACTAACATGCGTCAAACCTCCAGCCTCAAACACGACCAAAGCACCCATCTGTTCCGGAACTATCCCAGCTACAGTAAACAACAGCCCCCCATTCCACCCTCCCCACAGCCTGCATGGCTGGCTCACAAAGCCCTCAGGGCAGCCATGTTCCCTGAGTTGTTCACTTTCCCTGGGGCAACAGGTCAGGAGCTTGGGAGCCTCCCTCCTGGCCCTGCTGGACCCTGATATGGGGCCGTGGCCACTCCGGCTCCCATGTGAAATGGGTCAGCTGGTCCCCGGGGTGCTAATCCTCAGTGAAGAGGAGGAATCAGTGGGAGAAGAGGTCCAAGCTAGGATGAACAGTAATGACTTGGAAACAGACCTTCCTGGGTGCGATTTCCGCTTGGTTCCTGACTCACTGGTCACCTCCTCCTCATGTCCTTGCTTGGCCTTGGGTGGCAGCTTTCCCCCTCTCCCCCCAAGCCCAGCCCTGCCAAGGCCATCTGCCACCCTCACCCCACCGAGCACCATGGGCCTCATGACTCAGCTCTAGCCCACAGCTCTCTCTGTGGGTGGCATCTCCCCAACCTTCCCAGGGAAGGGAGTGACCTGAGCCACAAGGGACAGAGAAGGGAAGGGAAGGGGGAGGTCCACACAAGATACTTTAACTTTGACATCTCTGAAGAGATCTAAATCCTACTCGGGTTATGTATCTTAAAAAGGACTCCAACTCTCCACTTAGAAACCCAAGAAAGCCCACTTTGCATTAAATATATCCTGATCAAGTAAAACGACAAGGATCTTTTCTGCTTCTTTCCCTTTAATTATCAGCACTATAGTCTTAACAGCCTTGGGTCAAAATTAGAAACTTTCCTCCCCCTCCCCCTGCTCATACACATGGTTCTCTTTTTTGTACCCTTTCTTATATTTTTCAGTAATTGTGGAATTATAGGATGTTAATTTCATTTTACAGAAAAGGAAACAGTTCCAGAGAAGGAAGGGGCCTCAGATCCAATGGTGGCATAACTAGGATTAGGTACCCTTCTACTACACCTCCTGTTTAGGGCTCACTCTACTTCACAAGGCTGCCAACCCCATGCTTATATGTGCTTTCAGGCTAGTCCCTATGTCCCTCTCTCTTTGATCTGATCAACTCATTCCCAGCTGTGGTTATTTCTGTGCCATGGATATTATTTCTATGTTATCTGTGTGGCCAGACAGATTTAAGAGAAGAAGCAGAATTGTACAATGATTAACACCATGGAAAAACCAAGGTCGGAATTCCATAAATTAGTCCATAAAAGCTTAGAGCAGGAAAGTCGGTAATGTAACTTCTAATCTTGTTTCCCCCTTCCCCCTTTTTAACAACTATGGAAACTAAAACCCAGAGAAGCTGTGACTTGCCCAAAGACACACAGCTAGCAAGTAGCAGATCTGGGATTCTAACCAGGGCTGAGATTTAAATCAAGGTCCTCTGACTCCAGATTCAACATCTTCTCCATTAAAACAAAGGTCCTCTGACTCCAAGTTTAATGCCCTCTTCATTAAACTAAAGTCCTCTGACTCTAGGTTCAGTGTCCTTTCCATTAAACCAAGGTCCTCTGACTTCAAGTCCAATGTCCTCTCTATTAAGCCAAGATCCTCTGACTCCAGGTCCAACGTCCTTTCCATTAAACCGAGGTCCTCCAGGTCCAGTGTCCTCTCTATT
This sequence comes from Gracilinanus agilis, assembly GCF_016433145.1. Classification (NCBI taxonomy): domain Eukaryota; kingdom Metazoa; phylum Chordata; class Mammalia; order Didelphimorphia; family Didelphidae; genus Gracilinanus; species Gracilinanus agilis. The sequence continues at coordinate 5,106 of NW_025345623.1, read as the reverse complement.
AAACCAAAGTCCTCTGACTGCAAGTTCAATATCCTCTCCATTAAACCAAGGTCCTCTGACACCAAGTCTAGTGCCCTTTCCATTATACCATGCATTAGTTTAGGGGATGGAGATGGGAAGGATGGATGAGGTGGGCCTGAGGATGTTCTTGGTTTTTCAAATTGTACCTGTGAAGTTCTATTGAAATAACAATAATAATGAAAGACTACCTAACCAGGTCTTGAGATGCTGTACAGAGAGTTTCTGGTAAGATACAGCTTGGACTGGATGGTCTCTGAGATTCCTTTTATATTGTGAATTCACATTTCTTGAAGGTTTCTCCACAACAACTCTAGAGGCAGAAATCTGGCCCTAGTGTGCCCTTACCCTCCCAATAAACTCCAACTCTACCATGAAATCTAGAGTCCTTTGGCATTAAAACTCTTTCAGGCTTGCCCCTTTCTACCTCTCCAATATTCTTACATTCAACTCCCTTGGCCATTCTCTACACCAACCATACTGGTCTATTTGCTGCTCCTCAAACAGGATCTCTTTCATCTCTGTGTCTTTGCACCAGCTATTTCCCATACTTCAAATGATTTTTCCTTCCCAACCTCTGACCCTCAAGCTCCCTGGCTTCCCTTGAGACTCAGCCCTAGAGGTATCTCCTACAGGAAGCCTTTTCAGGTTTCCCTAACTTCTAGTACCATCCTCTCTAAGGTTCCCCTTCACTTTGTTGTTGTTCAGTCTTGTCTGATTCTTTGTGATCCCCCTGGACAGCACCCCAATATTGTCCTTGAGGTTTTCTTGGTAAAGATACTGGCGTGATTTGTCATTTCTTTCTCCAGTGAATTCAGGCAAGCAGAGGTGAAATAACAGCTGGTAAGTATCAGAGGCCAGATCTGAACCCAGGTCTTTCTGACTCCAAGCCCAGTACTCTATCCATTAAGCCATCTAGCTGCCTCCTAGACAGAGTTTACATGACTTGTCCAGGGTCACACAGTTAGCAAATGTCTAAGGCCAAATTTGAACCTAAGTCTTCTTGACTCCAGGCCCACCATTCATCTACTGAGCCACCTAGCTGCTGAATCCCTTTCACCTATTCTGATTTTATATTGTATGTTCTGATTTATATATGTTGTGTTTCTAATGGGAGACTTCAGGGTAGAGACTGATTTTGCTTTTTTCCTTGTACATAGACCTAGTGCTTAGCATAGTGTCTGGCACATAGTAAGAGCCTAATAAATTCTTTTTTATTTCTTATTGTCAGGCAAAACACCCTTCCATATTGGCCACTGGAGCAAGAACACATTCATACATAACCAAAACCTCAAAATAAAAACCAAAGATACACTGATGTGAAAGAGGATTCCAACAGTTCTTTCTCTGTAGGTGGATGGCATTTCTCATCATAAGTCTTTCAAGATTGTCCCACATCACTGAATTGCTGAGAGTAGCCACGTTTTCACATATAATCATCATCCAATATTGCTGTTACTGTGTACAATGTTCTCCCAGTTCTGCTTATTTTGCTCTGTATCAGTTCCTGCAGATCTTTCCAGCTTTTTCTGAAATCATCCTGCTTATCATTTCTTATAACACAATAGTATTCCATCACCAACATGTACCACTATTTGTTCAGCCATTCCCCAGTGGAGGAACATCCCCTCAATTTTCCATTTTTTTTGTCACCGGAAAGAGCTGCTATGAATATTTTTGTATAACTTTTTCCCTTTTAATTATCTATTTGGGGTACAGACCTAATAGTGGTATCACTGCATCAAAGGGTAAGCATAGTTTTATAGCCCTTTGGGTATAGTTGCAAATTTCCCTCCAGAATGGTTAGATCAGTTCACAACTCTATCAACAATGCATCAGTGTCCCAATTTTACCACTTTCCCTCTAAAATTTACTACTTTCCTTTATTGTCATGTTAGACAAACTGAGAGGTGAAAGATAGTACCTCAGGGTTGTTTTAATTTGCATTTCTCAAATCAAGAGTGATTTAGAACATTTTTTCATATAATTATTGATGGCTTTGATTTCTTCATCTGAAAATTGCTTGTTCATTTCCTTTGACCATTCATCAATTGGGGAATGAGCCTAATAAATTCTTGTTGAGAGGCAGCTAGGTGGTTCAGTGGATTGAAAGTCAGGCCTAGAGACGGGATGTCTTAGGTTCAAATCTGGCCTCAGACACTTCCTTGCTGTATGACCCTGGGCAGGTCACTTAAACCCCACTGCCTCACCCTTACCACTCTTCTGTCTTGGAATCAATACAAAGTATTGATTTTAAGACAGAAAGTAAGGATTTTTAAACAGGAAAAAAATGCCTATTGATTAATTATTTGACTGGAAAAGATGATACACATATTATGCTCCCTGGCTTTACACACGTAGAAACTAAGGATGAGAGATTGAGTGGATTGTCTAAAGTCAACTAATATGTCAGAGTTGGGATTTCCACACTCAGAGCTCTTTTCCTTTCACTATTCCATGTTGCCTTTCTATGTTATTATAGCCTCTCCCTGATGATGGAGGCATCCACCCTCCCTGGCTCTACTATCCAAACTGCCAAGGACAGCAGCCCAGCATGGACTCACTCAGCCAGGAAAAATGCCCACCTTTAAGTTCCTCCTTTCAAGGTTATCGCCAATCAATAGCCCTTCCTGACACCCACAGGCAGAATAGCCAATGATTCAAAATAGCACGAGGGGAGGAAGCTGTGGGGGCTGGAGCCCTGAGGGCAGAAGCCATTTCTGAGACTTGCTCTGACTCAGCAGTCCTGGTTTCCTGCAGTTCTAGCCCCCAGAAGTCTCTGAGCTTCAGCTCTCTTAACAGAGCAGTCCAGGCTCATTTTTCACTCTCAGTTGCCTACAGGTATTGGCTGCCTACAGGCAAAGAGAAGCTGATGGCAGTGATGCAGTCTGGCCAATGAACTGAATAAGCCAACTTCCCCCCGGGGTATAGTTTACTCATTGGGAAGCTGCCCTCATTCCTTTTTCCCTATAAGAGAAATGTGTGACTGGTGCTACATTTGAATCTAGGAATTTTAAGGCAGAACTCAACCAGGTATTTTCCCATTTCCCATTCTAGAGGATCAACAGCCTGCTCCTAGGATAACTCTCATCGTGAAGATTGCCTGGAAGGTGAATTTTGCCCTCCGTCTTAGAAACTGAATAAATCTTGCTAGTATCAAGTCTCATTCATTTCCTCCACTCAGGAACCAGTGTTTTGTTTTTTTACTGGAAAGAGCACTGGATTTTATATCAGAAGACCTCAGTTCAACAGTGGTTCTGCCATGTCTCCCAGAGCTGTCTGTAAAATGGGTCCCTTTTGGTTCCAAATCTATAATCTTATGATTGGAAAAGCTTCCCCAAATAAGCCAGGCAAAGACCCTGAATACAGTCCACTGGGCTGTATGTTAAAGAACTGGATCCCTGGAAAATAGAGAAGGTTCCAAGGATTCCACACATTGCTAGGAGATAAACAGTTTAAATAACAAGGAATCTGGTTCAGGAATGAAGGACAAATTGTTCAGCATCTTCCTTGCCACTTCTTTACCACTATCTTTTTTGTTTTTGTTCAGTCATTTTAGTCATGTCTGACTCTTCAGGATCCCATTTAGGTCATCTTCTTGGCAAAGATACTAGAGAGATTTGCCATTTCTTTCTCCAGCTCCTTTGACAGTTGAGGAAACTGAGGCAAACAGAGTTAAGTGACTTGGCTAGAGTCACAAAGCTAGTCAGTGTCTGAGTGTGTCTTAGGTCACTGTTCTACACATGCATTTCCCAGTGCTGAGGAACAAATGGAAATGACTCAGGGGTGTTGTGACATGTCTTTTGCCAGTTTGGACTTGGAGAGATGAAAATGATGGTGATCAATCGATCAAACAACAAGCACTTATTAAGTTTCTACTATATACCAGGTAATGTACTGGCACTGGGGAGAAAAGAAGGAAGGAGGGAGGGAGGAAAGGAAAGAGGGAAGGAATAAAGAAAGGAAGAAAGGAAGTTTGTATTTGACCCTAAAGGTAATAGGGATTCAGACTTAAGTTTTATGGGTATCACTGTGGCAGCTATGTGGAATATGACCTAGAGAAGGTAGAGACCAGTTAGGAGGCTATTCCAAGGTAGGAGATAATTAGGGCTTGTACTAAAGTAGTGGGTGGCTATGTGGGTAGAAAGAAGGGGATGAAAAAGAAGAATGTTGAGGAAGCAAACATAGTCTAGGTCTGTGGTGGTGAACCTATGGCATGAGCACCAGAATTCATTTCTAGAAAGGCAGAGGGACTCAGGTGGAGCTGCTCCCTTCCCCCTCTTCACCATGCCTGAGGACATTTTTTCACATCACCCACCCCTCTGCCCAGCATCCAACAGAAGCACTTCCTCTCTCCATGGTCTGGGGTAAGAGGGGTTGGGAGGTAGGGAGTGCAAGTTTGTCATCACTGGTCAATAAATCTAGTCAACTAGGTAAACAAATCTAGTCAATGACTAAGACTTGGTCATTGATTGTTATGGGGGTGGGGGTGGAGGGGTGGTAAGAGTAAGGAAAGAGTCAAAGAGAATTCCAAGGTTGCTAACCTGGGTGACTGGTGGTCCTCCTGACAAAGATAGAAAAGTTTTGAGGAAAGATAATAAATTATGTTACCTTGAATTTGAGTTACCTATAAGATATCTAATTCAAAATATCAAATGGCCAAATTTGTGGTATAAGACTGGAACTTAGAAGAGATACTAAGATTGGAGAAGAGAGAAAATAGTGTGTGTTTGTATAAATGTGTAAATAGGTGGGAGGTGTGTGCGTGCGCATGTGCGAGCATGTATTCCCTACTTGGTAGGTATGCCTATAAGCAAACTTGTCAAAAGTCACATATCCGTCAATGCATTGTGTTTCAGTTTTGACCATGAAACAAAGGTCCCAACAAATTCAGAAATTCATATACACATTCTCCTCATGATTTTGCTAGAAAATATCTCCCCTATGCTTCCCTCATGCCTACCTCCAGTCCCTTTGAGCAATAAGTAGGAATAAAACTGATGAAAAAGTCAACAATGTGACCATAAAGTTTGTCTTGTATGTTTGTGCGAGAGAGAGAGAGAGAGAGAGAGAGAGAGAGAGAGAGAG
>NW_025345622.1:0-2140 GCF_016433145.1 Gracilinanus agilis | reverse complement strand
TTTGTTCTTGCTGTCTTGAGAGATCATTAGCTTCTAATTGCTCAATTCTAGCCTTTAGGGACTGGTTTTCAGTTATAATCTTTTGGTTTTCCTTTTCAATCTGGTCATTTCTGGTCTTCAGTTGACTTGCCTCACTTTACAATTGTGAAATTCTGCCTTTTAAACTGTTATTTTCATGCCAGATCTCTTCCATCTTTCTCATCATCTCAGATTTGAACTCTTCAATAACATGTGACCAGTTTTCATTATTTTGGGAAGGTTTGGATATGATTACTTGTTTGTTCTCCTCTGCTGTTTGCTCTGTTGTCTGGATTTTCTCTGTGTAAAAGTTGTCAAGTGTTACAGATTTTTTTTGATGATCTTTCTCTTCTGGGGTTACTGATTTTGGATTGCCATTGTTGTTAGCCCTGTGCCTTCTCAGCTTTATCCTCACACTCAGGGTCTATTTGCACTCTCTAGGCTCCCAAGGTCTCAGGATTTGTTGTTCTCGTGGTCAAGCCTCCTGGTGGTCCCCCCCCCCCGTCTGCCCCTCTGCCCGAGGTTCCTTCAGCAGTCTCAGGGTGCTGCTTCCACAGCCGTGCTCCTGTATGCACTGGGTCCCCACTAGAGGTCCACGCCTGCGCTCAAGATCCTTGTCCTCGCCTAAGTCAATGCCTTCACCCGCTCCAACTCTCAGGGTCTGTATTCAAAGTCTGTGTGCGTTCTTTAGCCTCTTGGGGTCTTGCTTCTCTCAGGAACAGGCCCTGGAACTGCCAATGACTTAATGGGTGTCCCAAACCTGTTTTAACTCTTGTGCTCTGGCCTTGCCTCTGTACGTGGTGTGGTGGGGGGTTGGGGAAGGGCTTCTTCCGCTTGCGTTTTAATGAGAGCTGTTTCACCCCTTTATATTGTGGAAATGCCCCGATTCCATGTACCTTCAATGCTGCGCCCTGTTGTGGGGTCCCTTCGTTCGTCTGGATTTGTTTTTATGCCCCCTTGAGGAGTCCTATATGCTTCGGTTAGGAGAGATCAAGCAGCTGCTCCTTACTCTGCCTCCATCTTAACCCGGAAACCCCCTTTTGGTTTCTTACTGCTGCCCCTCTACTTCGCCAGGACATTCCCACTTTGATAGCTCACCAAATGAGGCTTGCTAATCTCTCTAGGCACAGAGAAATTAGAAGATAATAATTACAAGAGTTTCCATGTTCCCAGAACTTTAAAGTCTACTAAACAATATAGCATCTCATTGGGTTCCAAAGCACAAGCATTATCTTCATTTGACTGGTAAGGAAACTGAGGCTGATAAGTAGCACTGGACTATAACCAAGCTTTCTTCCATACCCCACATCCCACATCACTGATCCTCTTCTTATCACTCTACAGGTGCATTCATTTATTCATTAAATGGGTGTTCATCTAACTGACCGGGGCCACACTTTCACCTTTATCCAACAATATTTATTATCCACCTGCTCAGTACAAGGTCCCTACACTCTGGACTAGAGATATAGAAAAATGACCAGACCCTGACCCCTCCAGAAGTATGTCCCAAACAAGAGGAGTCAAAGGGAGAATATGACTGAGAGAGACAGTATTGTTCAGAATCACAAAATTTCCCTTTCAGAAAAGGAAAACTTGTTGTTCAGTTATTTCAGACATCTGACTGTTCATGACCCTATTTGGTATATCTTGACAAAAGTACTGAAGTGGTTTGCTATTCCCTTCTCAGCTTATTTTACAGATGAGAAAACTGAGGGAAACAGGGTTGATTGACTACCTCCTTTGAAAACCGAGAATTATTCAAAAGTTGAGTGGGCTATCTCAGGAGTAGTGAGCTCCCTGTTACTGTAGGTCTTCAGGAATAGGCTGGATGGCCACTGGCCAGGGAGAAGCTTAGGGGACGTCTAGGCTTCAGATATAACTTAGACTAGTTGTAGTCTTTTACAGCCTTGAGAGTCTTGACATTCCCCAATTTGGGAGGTCCTCAGAAGATGATACCTTCCTGCTCTGTGCCTTTCACTGATCCCCGTCTGTGCCTGGCACATTGAAGAAGAGTCCAATGTTTCTCTGAATTTCAATGCCCAGAAACCATCTGCCATGTCTAAGTCCTCAACGACCCCAGACACCGTTTACTCTGAAACCAAAATGAAATGAGCCGGTC
>NW_025345621.1:0-1231 GCF_016433145.1 Gracilinanus agilis | reverse complement strand
CCAAAGAGAAAATTTCATGTAACATTACACAAAAAGACACACACACATTTCACAAACTGATATGGTCTTTTTGAACTTGTGTAGATAAATGAGAGTCTATAGTTTCAATAATATAAAATGTGTAAATAAGTAGCTAGATGCATAAGGTCTTAGTCATATAAAAAAAGCAGTAAGTTTTCTGTTTGACTAACATCAGAGAGTAGGGAATTGCATCATTGTACATTTTTGTACATACTTCTCTGTAAATATAAATATGTGTAACGTAAGTTTGACAATTATATCTAGATATTTGTGAATAGTGTAGCAAAGTGTGTAGATAATGTATATAAACCATGAATAAGGTAGTTTAGAAAATTTAGCACAATATCTTGTAACAAATTAGCATTTAGGTTAAGAGTTAGTGTATACATAGTATAGGTTATTACATCGGTTAAAAATAGAGTTAAACTGCATTAGCAGTACAGTTATTTTAAAAAGTTAATTGGAAAGCTTAGGCTGAAACTGTGTTAATGGAGAATTAATACTTAAGATGGTTCTTATATGGTAATAAGCATAGATAGAAAAGTGTTGTATTAATTTAAAATTTCAAGAGTAGTTTATAGTAGTAGTAGAGTTGATGTTCTTAATTTTCTTGTGTTGCAACATTTGCTTTCTACTTTCTGTAATCATTTTTGTAAACCCCAAATCCCTTACCCATACCTTTCCTGCAAAATCTCTTAGAATAGGTAGAGATTTAGCATAGCATAGGGGAGGAAATGGTTTTTTATTATTTTGGAGGGAGTAGATTAGAAAATAGCATAAGTTAACTCAATGGTAAGTATAAATATTCACGATGGTGACCTTGGGAAGGTCATATCACTAAAGGGGATGAATGAAAGGAAGGATTTAACACAGAGTAGAAATGGAATGCTGAGAAAGCCAGAGTGACAGGGAGGGGTAGATGGAAGGTTGGGAGCAGGGATTTCTGGGAAGCAACAGCCTCTGACTAGAGTTCAGTTCTGAGTCCTGGACTGAACATAGCTCCAAGTCCCATCTCAGGATTGAAACCCCACCATTTCCTGAGGATTTCCCAATCTTATCCAATGCCAACATTGACTGTAAATTGATCCTGTTTCTCTGTATTTGAAGACCTGTGTGGACTGACTGGACATACAGCTGCCTGAGAGGGTTTACCCTGAAGGGCAGGCTGTGTCAGTCCTGAAGACAGAAACATCTCCCTCTGTGCCAACCA
>NW_025345620.1:0-5049 GCF_016433145.1 Gracilinanus agilis | reverse complement strand
GCAGTATTTTATAAATATATATTATGTATATATTAATATATGGTAATTTATATATTCACAAATATAAACTCATATTTGTGAATGTAAACTCTTTTGCAATAGTCTTTCAGTATATCTATATGACTCATAACTTAGGTCATGGATTCTTCACCTTTTTTTTTGTCATGGACCCCTTTGACAATCTTCTATAGCCAAAGACCCTTTATAAGAATATTTTTTTCTTTAACTTTTTCTTTCTGTCTTACAATCAATACTGAGTATTGGTTCCAAGGCAGAAGAGTGGTAAAGGTTAGTCAATGGGAATTAAGTGACTTGCCTAGGATCACAAAGCTAGGAAATGTCTGAGGTCAGATTACTCAAGATCTCTCATCTCTAGGCCTTGTTCTCAATCCAGAAAGCTACCTAGCTACCCCCCAGAATATTGTTTTCAAATTAAATTTTATTTTTTCAATAAGTGAAATCTGCCTTTTCTCCATTCTGTCCTCTGCCTCATTGAGAATTAACAAATAAAAATAAAATAAAATAAAAATTAACAAATTAAATTTAAAAATTAAAAATAATAAAAATGTAAAAAAACAAATAAAATAAAATTGGAATAAACCAAAAAAAATTATAAGTATGTATAGTCAAGGACACTGACCATGTCCAAGAGGGAAAAAGAGTTTTCTATAGAATATCACTTTAAATGCATACAATAAAATGCATAGTTCTACAAAATTAACTACTAACTGGATTGAAATACAGTAGGCATTAAAAAAAGTTCATAGAACTAAAATTAAGAACTTCTGTTCTAGTCCAAAAGTAAAAGCATATTGATGATAAAGAAGACTAAAAGATAAGAAAACTATCAACTTATCAGTGAGTGAGATATATGTCACATTTTTGAATTAAAAGGAAAAGAAGTGAATGAAGAACATGTAAGTTGCTCTTTGGAAGCAACCACTGGACTCCATCAATCACCTGAACATTTAACTGACTTGACATTTTCCTAATAGAGTAAATCTTGTGAATAAAGAACAGTTATATTTTCAGATCCATTCATACCCCAAGGATCTGTAATTTCATGTGGATAGCTGTTTAATCCACTGGCACAGGAAGCATCCCCTCTATGCCTTAGGATTAAATTGTTTAACCAAGAAAAACCAAACCAGACCAAAACGTAAAACTATTGACCAATGCACCTGATAAACTGGTCCTTAGACATTAGATCCAAAGCTTTTTGCTGGGTCCTGTCTTAAGCCATTGTATGGTAGTAGGACTGGCCAGAGTTTACATTCTGTTGGCATAGTCTCACCGATTTCTGGATCATTCCATTCCATCCATCCTGACATATCAGAGGAAGACCTTAATGAAAGTAGCTTACCCCATATAACTCTAAACACTCCTAGTGATTCTAGATGAAATTAGAAATTGTTGGGGGTGGCCCTTCAATTTACTAATTTTATTCCACATTCACCTCTTGTTTTTTCAATGGTAAATATTAGTTCTAGTCATTTTGAAATAACAAACTCAAAGAATTTTGGACTGGAAAAGACCTCAGAGATTATCTAGGTTCATCACTAATTTGTATAAATGAAGGAAATGAGATGGGGGCAGGAGGAGCTACTGTGAATTGTGTAAGGAAGACTCGCTAAAAGACATAGGTATGTGGAGACCTGTGTAGTATACGGGGAAGCATATCTGAGAGACATAGCAAATGCTGTGTGTTCCTCTCATACATACCCTGATCCACCATATTATCCTATAGTTGAAGGGATGGACATGTAGGGAAAATTAAAATAATAAGAAAAGGAGTATTCAGGGGGAAAGTAAAGAAAAGGATCTAGACAAAGGGAGAGAGTGAGATGCAGTGGGAAGAGTGCTGAACTTGGAGTCACAGGATCTGAGTTTGAATCTAGGCTCTGCCACTTGTGTGTCTTTGGCAAGTCCCTTAACCCCTCTTAGACTCAGTTTCTCCCTCTGTAAAATGGGAGTGTTGGACTGAATGACTTGAAATGTCTTTTCCAGTTCCAGATAACGTGTCCTTGTCTTCTTAATTGTGGAATGTCGATGGGAATATAAATAAGGCAACTGCTTGTATAGCTTGAAAAAGTTGCTAACATCAGTAGTAAAGAGTACTTTGCAGAATGCCAAATACACAACAGGCAACTCTCTAAGAATCTCTGTTGCAGAGGTATGAAACAGACTTAGGTGAGGAGGGAGAACTTCTCACCTGGAAGTGATTCCCTATATCAAAGAATCACAGGTCTAGTTCCTATATTTCTAGTGATCTAAAATGCTTCTTTTTTAATATGATTTAATGGAAACCACTATTACAGAATCTGAGCTTTCCCATGAGAATATAATTCTAGATCTGAAGGGCCATCTGGGGTGCTTTCTATAAAGCAGATACTAAATAAATGCTCAGATACTGACATTCCTAGTATATGCTTCAGGCAGCTTCACAATTAACCTTAGACAGGTAAGAATTAATCAAATTTAAGTTGACCTTTAGGAGTAACCAAGGGAAACATTAAAATATGAAAAGAATAATAATGAGATAAAGACTTAGAGCTGGGCATCATCTCAGAAATCATGTACTCCAACCCTCTCATTTAAGAGGTGATTAAAATCAATCTCCAAGGGGTTAGATGACTTATCTAAGGTATCTCTTGTATTAAATGGTAGGAGATGGGATTCAAAACCAGATTCTCTCCAACGTTGCCATGAAGGATCATAATGGTGATGGTTTCAATGCATTTTGATTTTTCTTAAACACAGGAGGCCAATATAGGATGAAAAGAAACTTAGTGGGATCCGTGGAAGTGCATTTTACTTAAAATAAAGCATTTTGACTTCCAAATGTATAGTAAAGCTCTATTATCCCTCATTGGGATTTGTTCAAATGGTACTTTATAATTTTGAATGTCATGTCATTTCAATCAATAAGTTATTGACAAAGTCTGTTGGTTAACTGCAGGCAACAAATAACTGATCTTTTCTTGCTGTCCTTTCTTTTTCATTCTAAAAAAGTAAAATGAAATCTACTCATTTATCTTCCTCTGAATTATGTTCTTTCTGTACAAAGCAATTTTATGGAATCCAATGGCCCCAATACACCGTGTGATAAAAAAAAACAAAAAACCAACTTATGTGCAATTTTACTTTAAAAATAATCCAGTGATTGTCAAGGATGACATCTAGTACCTTTGGGGACTGAGGGCAAGTATTCATTGAATAGACTGATAATGGCCAGAATGCTTTCTTATTTGATGAAATTTCCTTAGTGGGGTGCTTTTGAGAAATATTCTTGACTAGATTTAGTTTTTATGACCAGTTATTATCAACAATAATAGCATTTATATAGCACTTAATAAATAATTATTTTATTTCATAACAACAACAGTGAAAAGAATATGCTATTCTTATCTCTATTTTACAGATTCAGAAACTGAGTCAGAGGAAGGTTAAGTGACTTGTAAAGTGTCACACAGGTGGTAAGTATCTCAGGTCAGTTTTATACTTAGGTTATCCTGATGCTAGGTCCAGCCCTCTAGCAAACCACTTTGCTATTTTAGTCTTGGTTAGCTTCCTTGAACCCAATTTCCCTGATATTCTAAAGAATGCCTGTTCCACAAGCAGGAGATGAGAAGTTTGAGGACTACAATGGGTGGACCTGACACAGGCTCTTCTCCTGTTAATTTAGGTTTGGTGTTGGAATGAAATGAAGTCATTTAACAGTTAACAAAAAGGGGGTTTGCTTCACTATATCATAGAAAGGCTATTCAGGAGGATATTGTACCCCTTCCCTTGGGCAGGCATGGCCTCCATATGGAAGCATGACATCTTACAACCTCAGCCAAGACTGAAGGACCCCAGCATCATGGAGATGGGTCTTTTATGACTTCAGGTGACTGGAAGCTGTGCCAAGGAAAGTCTAGTTTCAGACTCAGCCCCTGAAGATAATCAAATCTTGGGGAAATTTTTCTTGCTCCTCAAGGAAAAAGGACAACACCAATTAGCCTACCCTCCTGAAAGGGAAGGAATGGAAGGAAGGAAGGAAGAAGAGAGGCAAGCTTGGTTGATAGTATTCCTATTAATGAGAAGGCTTCTGAGTAGTCTTGTATTTTCATTTTATCCCAACCACCAATGTGTATTTGTGGAACAAGTCCCTTTATTTTTGTGGGCCTCAACTTCTTCATTTAAAAAATAAATTAATTAATTTGCTTGTTACATTAAAATACCCAGTTAATTCCCTTCCCCCCTCACCTCCACACCCCATGGAGAAACTATGTCTTATGAATTCATTGTTCATAAGTAGGCAGATCTAGTATAATTAAAATGATAAACCTATCTAAACTAATCTACTTATTCAATGCCATTCCAATTACATTACCTCAAATTTTTTTGAACTAGAAAAATAATAACAAAATTCATTTGGAAAAACAATGGTTTTCCATTTCATACAAATATCAAAGGAATAGATGAAAAATGTAAAATTTTTAGCAGTACCAGATTTTTAAACATATTTTAAAGCAGAAATGATAAAACTATCTGGTACTGGCTATGGAATAGAAAAGTAGACCAGCAGAACAGAACAGACATAAAACAAATAGCTGAAAAAGATTATAGTAACTTTGTGTGTGACAAAAACAAAGATCTAACTTTTAGAATCAGAATTCATTATTATCAGTGTGACTGTGATGCTTTAACATTTCTGTGCCTCACTTTCTTCATTTGTAAAGTAAATGGGGTTTGTTTACATGACCTCTGAGGTCCCTCCTAGCTCTTAGTCTATGTTTCTATAATCTATTTATATAGGCCCAAACTAACCTCACAACTCTTTATGCACCTCTTGTATTTCAGTTCTTGGCCCAGTGATTTTTAGTACTCTGCTGTTCCATTCTCCTTTTTCTTGGAGTATTGATTGGAGTTTTCTCTAAGAAATAGAGCCTTCCTCTTCTTCCTACTCTTAGTGTTTGGGAAGTTTGTGGGCATTTTTAGTGGTCATTGGAGGGTGTGAAGCTGTCAATCCTTTCTGTGTGATTACAATAGCAGCTATTTCCATTC
>NW_025345619.1:0-1630 GCF_016433145.1 Gracilinanus agilis | reverse complement strand
TTCTCCATAAAGGATGGATCAGTTCACAAATCAAACTGTAAGGTATTAATTATCCCAATTTTACCATATCCCCTCCAATCTGAGTCACTTCTCTTTACTGTCATATTGGCCAGTCAGTTAGGGGTGAGGTGATACTTCAGAGTTCTTTTAATTGACTTCTCTAATCAAGAGACATTTACAACATTTCTTCATATGATTATTGAGAGCTTTGATTTCTTCATCTGAAAAACTGCTTATTTATAACCTATGACCATATGTCATCTGGGGAATGACTTGTGTTATAAGAAATACATGGGAAGGTCCTACAGGAGATATGGATATAGTATTGTAAAATGTATCTCTGTATTCTCCCTAGGTGTTGATGATGGGGAAACACCAACCCAATCACCCTAGCAAGTTTTACAACTTCCCCTTTCTATAACAGTTGCCCAGGGATGACCCTGAAAGGTTTGGTGGATGGATAACAGGCCCAACCTGGGGTTGGATAAATAAATAAATAATATTGGGCTCTGATTAGCCTTGGATCACAATGTTCATCTATTCATCTGATTGCTCCCTTCCCAAAGGTCTTGATATAAAGACCACTCAGGAAGGTACTTATTAAATGCTTTATCTATGATCTTGATTAGGGAAAGGATAATCAGGATACGGATTGGGGATTGGAGACCCTGTCAATGTAACATCTATAATCTATAATCTCTTAGGGCTGGAGGCTATTGATTTCGTAAAGCTGGAGCTATTGTTCTTCACAACCCCTCTGGTTCAGCTTGACTACTGCCAAACCAGAGAAGTGACTGCCCTTGCTGTAGCTGTGTTGGTAAATTCGTCTCAGCTTCTTATTATCAGTATTTGATGATGATCTAGCTTTTACAGCCTTCAGGAAGGATTCAAATTCTACCATCCTCTTCTTCAGAACTCCCTTCCTCCCTTTACCACCCAGGCACCCAGAGACCTAAAAAGCTAAGAAGATTTAGAGGCCTAAAGATCTAGGGACCAAAGTCCAAATGAGAGAGAGAAAGAGAGAACCATCCCCCCAGATAGCCGTTAGGGGTATTTATATTCCCAGGCCAACTTTTGCCCCTGCTTCACAGCATCTGGGAACATTCTATTCTTTCCAACTACTTCCCTTGTCAATCAAGGTGAGGCCAACCTCTCTCAGGATTTGAATATAACACTTGCATTCTTAGACAAAAATGACCTAAATCTTCACATTTGAAAAATGAGATCAGAAAAATCTGTTGTAAAAATCTAATTCCCAGTTGGTTTCTCTTCTAAACTTGGTTACTATGATTTCATTTGTACTTTTCACACAAATGGAACTAAACCTAAGTAGCTGAAAAAATTAATAAATTAATTGCTCTTGGGTAGGATGAGCTAATATAATAAAAATGAAAATACTATCTATGCTCGAGGGATAGAAATTGGCAGTTTTGAGATGAAGAAATAACAACCATCAATAATCACTTGAAATAATATGTTCAATCCCTCCTGAATAGAGAAATACAAATCAAAACAATTCTGAGGTATAACCTCACAGTTAGAAGAGAGGTCAATATGATAGTAAAGGAAAATAATAAATGTTTGAGGGGATGTGGCAAAATGGGGACATTAATGCATTGCTGGTGGAGTT
>NW_025345618.1:0-9578 GCF_016433145.1 Gracilinanus agilis | reverse complement strand
CACACATATAACACACCTTACCCCAGACAGGAGTGGGGAAAAAAGGAGGGAGTGGCCCAGGCAGTCTGCTCAGGGGAGGGAGTAAGTGCTTTGAGCTACCAGGCAGAAGGGTGGGTGATACGAGGTGGGTGTGGAGAGGGGTAGGAGAGCAGCTCCACCAGAGTCCCTCTGCCATTCTAGCAACTAACTGGTGTGTGTGCCCACAGAGAGGTCTTTGGGTGCCACATTTGGCACATGTGCCCCAGGTTCACCGTCACAGATCTAAGCCTTCTTCCATCTTGCACATACCACACAAGGCAGCTACCACAGCCTTCCCACGCTCTTTCTCCTCTCCAAGGCACTTATTTAACCAAAGGATGGTTCTGGGAGGTGGTAGTGCCCAGGATGGGAAAAGGACAGACTTTGTTTAAAACGGTGCCTTTTGGGAATGCGGGGTGTGCTCTAGGTGTCAGCTTAAATTGTGATCGCTAAGGTCAGAAGTTTTGTCATCCTTCAATGAGTAAGGGATAGACACTGCTCTAATTGGCCCTACACAGAGTCAAGTGCTAGATACGTTAACTTAGAAAAAACCACAGAACTATTACATAGTCATAAAAGCCACTCTTTAAAAATGAAGGAAAGGGGCAGCTGGGTAGCTCAGTGGAGCGAGAGTCAGGCCTAGAGACGGGAGGTCCTGGGTTCAAACCTGGCCTCAGCCACTTCCCAGCTGTGTGACCCTGGGCAAGTCACTTGACCCCCATTGCCCACCCTTACCAATCTTCCACCTATGAGACAATACACCGAAGTACAAGGGTTTAAAAAAGAATTAAAAAAAAAATGAAGGAAAATGGGGACAGGGCTGATTAGGCCTCCACTCAGAGCCCAGGCGAGGATTGAGCTCTGCTTACTCTGGTCCCTGACCCCCCCGGAGCCAGAATGGAACCAGCAACCTAAGGATCTACAGTCCCTCGGAAGGGGCTGGGAAAGACAACTGACATTATCATACCTACCGGATACACTCAAGCTTGAGAAAGGAATCCTAGCCAGAGGCTGGGGTGTCAGGGAAGGGGCTGCCTACAGTGGATACTAAAGGCTGGTCCCTGCCCAGGTGTGTCCTCCTGGGAAAGGGTCTCTGATAAAAGGATTTAGCATTCAGCCCAGGCTCCATCATTCAGTCTGCGACTGCCAGCCTGAGATTCCCTTCAGGGCGGATTCTCTCAGGGTGGAACAGGGCACAAGCACAAGCTTTGGGGATCTCCAGCCTACAAGCTATTCCTAAAACGTGGGGTTCACCAGATCTCACTAGGCCACAAGTTTGGGGTCTCTGCATTGCACGTCGACAATAGCACACAGAGTAAGGGATAGATTGATGAGTGGGAGCAGAGTTCTTCTTGCTCTAAACTGGATTTTATGAACTGAGCTAGCTGGGCAACCTGTGGATCAGAGTGCTAGACTTGGGGTCAGGCAACTCAGACACTTACTCTCTCTCCCCTGGGCTCTGAGCAAATCACTTAACTTTTCCCTCCACCGTTTCTGTAAAATGGTGGTGATAATAATGTCAGTCTGGAAAAACCCAGAAACCCAGAACTACCAAAGCAGTCACAAAAGAACCTGTCTTTCACCAGGCAGGACAAGGACACAACGAAGGCTCTTATGGCCTCCGAAGAGTCACGGAGAGAGAGACTGACCTGGAACTGAGAGTGGCCAGATACAAAAAGAGAACTTAAGACTTCTCTCTCTCTCTCTCTCTCTCTCTCTCTCTCTCTCTCTCTCTCTCTCTCTTTTCCCACCACAGAGAGCCACGATCCCAGGACTGATGGCGTTGTCAAGGCAATTCAGGAACTGCGCCAAGGTAAGCAAGGAGGGTCCAAAGCCTCAACTTTTGGGGAGCTCAGGGGGGCCACTCTTGTCAACCTTGAAAAACAGAACCACTAAAGTAGTCAAAAAGAATAAGTCAAGACACTGCTCTAATTGGCCCTACACAGAGACAAAGCTCTGAGACTCTGGAGACACTGTCTGGGGGTGGGGGTGGGGGGTGGGAAAGTACCTCAAAAAAGGGGGTTTCTAATGAGCTGAAGAACTTGCGGTCCTATATACACTCTGGGGAATGAAGGCAAGGAAACACACTGACTGGTTACCAGCAAGCTTGAGGGCTGAGGTACCAGGGAGTGGCTTAGGAGAGGCTAAGAAGACTCTTCTGGATGCTTAATGGATGCTCCATGGTCCCATTGTTCAGTCTAAAACAAAGGTCAATCTGGGACTTCCCTTAAGGCAAGTTCCTAAGGGACCAGGCGGCAGAATGTGAGGATTCGGTCACAAAGTTGGCCACCCTGCTGTCCTTTCTCCCCTCAGCGAAGGGAGGGATCTAGTCAGTCTAGGTTAGTTGGGGAAATGTGACACTGGAGCTGGGTCCAAGAGGAGGGAAGAGGGGCCACCAGACTTAACTTTAGCTCCTGCCATCCTTTCGTATTGTGGGATCTTGGGAAAGTCCCTTCTCCTTGTTGAGTGTAAAGTGAGTGCTCCGTTTGAGGGTGGTCCAGGCTAGCATCTGCACTCACAAATCTCTTCCTTGATCTCCATTTGTATCTCTAGCCCATAAAATGGCAAAGGAGGAGCTTTGGAAGATCGAAGCCGAAAAGGAAGCCTTGAAGAAAGAACTGGATGAATGTAGGTCATCCCTGTGGATCCAACTAAGCATTCTGGATTTCTAGGAGTTCCCCATCCCCAGAGGCACCCACCCTGCCTTGGCATTTCTGTTTGCTGGAGCCAGGGAGACCCTCACAAATGGCCACACAGGGTCTTCAGAACTGAGCTCTGCAAATAGCAATGGCACACCTTCCTTCTCCGAAGGAAGGCTCCTTGCTAGGTGTCAGACTGGCAGACGGGTTCAGATAGAGAGGTTGAGGCTTTATTGTGGGAAAGGAGGGAGGAGGGAATAGGAAGAGAGAGCAAGGGAGGAGCCCGCAGCAGCCTGTAGATGGCCAGTGATCTCCACCTGGATGGAGAAGGCGGCAATCTTTTATAGGGTGGTGGTCTGACATGAGGTAACCTGGGTTGGCCCTATTGATCAAAGTGGGGTACTTGTGTCCAGATGACTGGGCAGCCCTAAGTGGGTTGGGAACTTGGGTCTCCCGGGGTGGGGAAGTTCCCAGGCTTGATGGTCAGGGATGGGGGGAGGTCACTTGTCTAGGCCTGACAGGGAAATCCTGATATTCTGCCAGGTTTTACTGTTGTGGCAGTTTCAGTTAGTCTGCCCTTTTTCATTAGTGTTACTATTACTATCACTAGGAATAAGAGTGGGGGAAACTGATGGGACCTACTTAAGTTAACACTGCAAGCCAATGCCAGATTTGTGAACTAGATCTTGTTTCTAACCAGCCATGGCGCCTGGCACATAGTAGGAGCTTAACAAATGGTTACTGACTGACATTCATTCAGACAACTCTTCCCTTTTCCTTTGTGGCTCTCATTTTCCCCTTCTATAAACCGTCACTTCCCGGAGTAGGCTATACCCAATGGGGAAGGTGAGGAAGCCACTCACTCAGTCCAATTTCTGCTTCCCCTGCAGTAAACTCAGAAGAGACTCGTCTGGAGGAACTCTTGAAGTCCAAGCAGGGTAAGTAAGGCTTCCTCGCTAGAGGTTTCATTGCCATAAACTCTGTGGAGGCTGAGCCCAAGCGCCTCCCGCAGGTACCTTTTCCAGTGTGGCCTTAGCCTTCCAGCGAGCTCTCTCTTTCATCACAGAAAGCCTTCGCATCCTTCAGCAGCACAACGGAGAAAAGGAAAACGAAATCCTGAGGTAAGAGTTTGGCACCCTTTCAGAAAGAGCTGGGAAGTGAAGACTGAGCGAATCTGGCTTCTGATAACTCCCTCCCACCTTCCCCCACTGGACCCACAACATTCCCCATTAGCCATTCTTGGCAGCAGAACTCGGAACAGGGGTTTCGAGCTTTCCAACTCGGTTTCTATTTGTTTTTCATCAGTTGACAGAAATCTGCCTTTTGTCACTCTTGCCTTCCCCTGTTACTAAAGAAAGAAAAACAGGCCTCCCAGTACCATCATGGATTGTCAAGAAAAAACATTTCCCCATTGGCCCTATCCAAAAAAGGAAAATATGTGTCAGTCTGGACTGTCCGAAGGTGGGGCATGGGCGTCGGCGTCATCATCGTGCCCCTGGCATCCTGGTGGGTCACTGCACTGAGCAGAGTTCTTCAGTCATCCCGGACTGTTCTTGACTACCTTGTTCTCCTGGTTCTCCTCAGTTAGTTCCTTCTGAGTCAGTTGGCTTCTCAGGTTTCTCTAAAGCCATCCCACAGCACCAGTATTTATCGCATCACATTCCCATCCTGCAGTCTGTCCAGCCATTCCCCCATTGGCAGGCATTCCCCCCGCTTCCAAGTCTTCCCTCCCACAAACCATTGCTGCTAGAAATACTCTTGTGCATGTTTGTCCTTTTGCGCTCTCTCTCTTTGATCTCATTGGGCTGGAAGCCCATTTGCAGTGGCCGTATTGCTGGGTTAGCCTAGCTCTTGAGGCGTAGTTTCAAATTGCTTTCCAGAATGGCTGCCCTATAAAACAGGGGTTTTTAATGTGGGGGTCCCATGGAGAGATTTCAAGGGTCGGTGAACGGGGCTAGGAAAACGGATGCCTTCACGGTCCCTCGACTCTAAATGAAGGGTAGCAGTGCACCGGAATTATTTTCAGGCATTCCTTCTGAGAAGGTGTCCAGAGGCTTCTTCTTCCAATGCAGATGTGTCCTTTGAGGGGGTTGGTTGGTTTGCCGAGCCCCAGGGAAGGGAGCTTACGAGCCCCCGACCCCCGCCGCCCCCTGGGAGATGACAGAAACCCCTAACTAGAAGTGTTCCCTTCTGCTTCTGCTTCCTGACCTGTAACAGCTCAGGCAGGCAGGCTGGCTGGCAGTCACCAACGATAGAGAAGGGGCAAAAGCCAGTCTCTGCCCTCAAGGACCCGACAGTCCAAGGAGGGAGAAAACACACAAACCCAAATTTGGCCAAATACGTTATGTTCCAGATGAGGAGAAATCGTTGCGAGAGAGAAGGCACTTGGGAGAGTCTTCCTGGACAAAGCAGGATTTTTGTAGAACATGGAATTCACAGACTCCGGGAGGCTCTGGCCCGGCATGGCCTCCAATCTCCTGCCCAATAACCGAGGAAGTCTCTTCTCAAATATGAGGCACTATTCAGAGCCAATATGAAAGGGAGCCAGATTCCGGGCAAAACAAAATACCTCTGTAATAGTTTAGAGCCGGAAGGAGTGGAATGGGTGGCTGGTGGGGGCGGTTTATGTGTAAATTATCATACCAAGCTAAACCCAAGAAGGTAAGTTTGGGTTGAATTGTTCCCCCTCTTCCCCCCTCCAGAAAACAGGCAAGGGCTCAAGATTCCATACAGAAGATAACAGAATTGAATTCTAAGATTCAGGAGGACAAAGTAAAAAGGAAGAAACTGAGGTAAAACTATTTCAGTCTTATGGTGGCATTCAATGCCTTTCAAATTCAGTTGCAAATGCGATTTAAGAGTACAGAATCTCAGCTGGAAGGGTGTCCAGGCCAGCCCTTTGACCAACAGGTGGATCCCCTGCCCAGAATGAGGCATATGCCTACCCCTTCACTTGAAGTACATGGAGCTGGAAGGGAACCTCAGAGCTCAGCTCCCTCCAATTATTTCTTTTCTGTTGGAGGGAACTGAGCCACTGGGAAAGGAAAGCCTCACATGAGGCTGCCCAGTAAGGCACCGACTCCAGGGCTCTTTCCCTCCACTGTCCTGGGTGACCTCTAGTCTGAAGCAAGACACAGCAAGACTCAGAATACAGTCCATACGGTCCAATGAGCCCTAGATTGACAGTTAAGAGACCCGGGCCCTTGTCCTGCTTCTGCCACTTTGAAGCCTCCGGAGCATCCCTTCCCTTCCCTGGACCTCATTCTCCCCAACTATATAAATATATAAAATGAGGCAGTTGAACAATGGATGGGTAAGGGTCCTTTCAGTCCAGAAACTGAGCGATGCTGCAAGTGACAGACTGTGATGTTCCCACCCAAACCCCGGAGAGATGGAAAGGGTCCTGGAGGAGGGCTACTGGATCTGGGCCTCACAGAGCTGGTAGGACTGGAATTCGTATTGGTTTTGAGGGTGGCCTGGGCAAACCCTGTTTTTTTTTCTCCCAGAATGGAGTTTGAACAGCAGTTAGAGGAGCTAATGGAGCAACATAAGACTCTATGGGAGTCACACGTGAGAGATTTCTAGGGTTCGGGTGGGCACGGGAATTCGAGAGAGGCACAAACCAACCTGATTCGGGGGCTGGGAGGTGGGGAGGGGGAAGTGATGAGTTGGGCAGAGAAGTGAGCCCTCCTATGGGATCACTAAGTGAACGAGGTATAGCCAGCCAGGCCAAAGAAGCCCTGGAAGTTATCAGCCGCTGGTCTGCAGCGTTGTC
This sequence comes from Gracilinanus agilis, assembly GCF_016433145.1. Lineage (NCBI taxonomy): Eukaryota > Metazoa > Chordata > Mammalia > Didelphimorphia > Didelphidae > Gracilinanus > Gracilinanus agilis. The sequence continues at coordinate 3,146 of NW_025345618.1, read as the reverse complement.
GAAGGGATTCTTATTTAGGTATTGGGAGAGCAAGATGGTCTCTGAGGCTCCTTCTGACTCTGAGATCCTGCCAGCGGAGTCGGGAGGGGTTTCAGAGGAAGAAGGGAACCTTCGCTGCCCTCTCATCCATTAGACCGCAGAGAGACTTTCTCAAGAAATCCACAACATGGCCAGTACCAAGGAGCAGCTCCTGAAGGAGGGTAAGCATCCTCCAAGTGAGAGGTCAGAGGGGCAGGCGAATGCAGTCCTCTTGTGAGTTAGTGAGCTCTCTGGCCCCGGGAACATGCACCATTGAGGCCACAGAGAGGGGAAGCTGGCGCTTAGCCGAAGATCGAATGGAGAAAAGACCCCTGGAAAATGAGCGGACGCCTGAGATTATTCCTTTCCTGGTCAACAGAAAGGCTAGTTCAGGAGAAATTGGAGGCCATCGAGAAAGAACTGGCAAGGCTACCTCAAGCCAAGCAGGTCAGGGCTGAGGCTCTGGATCTCAATAGCGTGAGTGCCTTCCTCTGCAGTGAGGAGGCTGCTGCTGCTCTGTGAGTCCAGGGTGATCCTGGGAGGCAGAGGGGAAGACTGCTTTGGGCTGGGAAAGCCAGGGGAGGAACAGGCTGGTGTTGACAGTGGAGCCCACTTCCCCAGGTACCTGTTTGAGGAGGAAAACAAGAGTGCCAAGCAGCTCCTGGAGGCCTCCTTGAGGCAGTACAACCAGATGTGGCAGAAGTATCACAGGTGGGTGAGCCAGGAGGAGTGGGCCGTTCTCTTTCTCCTTCTTCCACTCTCTTTCTCAGTTGCTCTGATTCTGTCCCTTTTTTGGCATCAGTCCCCGTCTCCATTCCACTCTCTCCCTTTCCATGTTTCTGGCTTTGGCTCTTCCTCCGTCTCTCCATATCTGCCAGTCTCTCTGTGGCTCTCTGTAGGTCTCAATGAGCGTTTGGCAAGGGCTCACTTACCAGGCACCAGGGAGCCGGTTAAGGGCTAGGCCTCGGAGATACAGACACGATAGATGCAATGTAATCTCAGAGGCGAGGAGGCCAGGAAAGGCCTTTTGCAGAAGATGAAATTTGAGCTAAGTTATGAAGGAATCCAGGGAAGCAGGGAGATAGAGAGGAGTGGTGGTAGTGGGCCGGGGAAGGCCTAGAGAACTGACAACCTGTGGAGAGAGAGATTGTTGTCTATGAGTAACAGCAGGAAGGCTATTATTGTCTCTCTCTCTCTCTCTCTCCCTGGGTATAAGCAAGGCACGCAGCGTTTTCTTGTGCCCTTTTCATTCCCCTGCCCCCCTCCCCTTCTCTGGGTTTCGCTTTGCACTGGTGCAGATGTTTCTTCAGGGCGCTGTGTGTCTCTTCATCTTCTGCCGGTGTCTGTGGCCCTCTTACGTCTCAGGGTTGGTCTCTGTTTTCCTGGCCTTCCCTGGGTCAGCCTCTGTGGCTGTAGTTGTGCCTGACATGGACCTTTCTAACATCTCCCTGCCAGGCTGAAGGTGGAGCTGGAAGCTGTTGGCCACAGTGGTATCGGAGGGCTCAAGGGAAGTGTGACAGAGGCAGCTGCTGAAGGGGCCCCAGGAGAGGTACGTTTCCCAAAGAAGCCAGAGCTGGGAAACTGCTTTCCAGGCTACTCAAGAAGCGTGCAGCCACCAGAGAAGAGAGAGAAAGGGTGGGAGAGGGTGATGGACAGGGAGGTTTCTAACCATTTGTTCTCCTTTTCTTGGTCGTTAGCCTGTTGTGGAGCCCCCAGGGGCCTGGGAGAAGGAGCAGAATAGAGACCTCAGCCCAGGGGAAAAGGCTACTTGCTAAGCCTCATCTTTGTACTAGAAGCTCCCAGGGAGCTCACCTTCTTGTTCCAGGAAGGAGCTATGCCCTGGTCTGCACTCAGCCTGGACAATCAGGGGTTGGCCCTCCAGCCTCATCTCAACAACGAGGGACCCTCTGGTGTGCTCTTCTGAATAAAGAACTCTGTTCTGTTCCCCTGCTGTTGGCACAATTCTGTACCTCATTCTGCCCCCACCCCCCACCCCCAGACTTAAAGCTTTCCCAGTGGCCCGTGCCTCCTACTTGCTCCTATTTTAGAGCATGTCAAACTTGGCCCTGCTCTCTGGACTAGGGCTCCCACTCCTTCCCTCCAGTACTCCAGAGGCTCAGGCCTCCTTTCATTGACTTTTTGGGGGCCAGACTTTTTTTTTTTTGCATGCATGCATGCATGCAGAATGGGGTCTGCCAACTGCTTGGCCTTGAAGGCTTCTCTGCAGCTTGACCATCATCCCCTCCTCCTACCCCAGATTTTAGAGATGAGGGAAGTGAATGAGACTGGGTCTGAGACAAGAGGCAAGCTTGACTTGGGAGCTCCGTGATCTTTTCACAATGACATGCTGCCCTTCTTCTCCCTCTTTATCCTCAATGATTCTCCCAAACTTTCCCCCATTTGGCCAGCCCAGATTCCTTCTTGTTGAGATACTGCCTGGCCTCCTTCCTCTGGGATGCCTTCCTTTACTTTCCCTTTTCTTCCCCCGTCAGCTCTTGCAGATGGCCAGCTAGCTCTGGACTGTCTCCATCCCTCAATGCCTGGAGTAGAACTTTCCTAAGCATCAGAGCAGTGGCCACCGCCCTTTCCTTGGAGATCTGGGGAGGTCAGAAGCCTCCTGCCATTTTTTGCTCTGCTTGGGTCTTTGTTTGAAGTTGCATTCCTTCGGTAGAAGGCAGGGTGGAGGCTAGGGTCTCACTGGGGAAGGCAATGAGCTGAACCGCCCAGATTTGAAGTCACAAGCTCTGAGTTCCACTTCCACCCTGGCTAGCTACTTCCTCGCGGAAGGTTGGCTCAGATGGCCCGGGGGGGGGGGGGGGGAGGATAGCGGGAAAGGCTTGGGGATCCAGGTCTCCCGGGCAGGAAAGGGTAGGAAGCCTCCCAGAAGTAAACAAGCCTCGAGCCACCTCCCACCCCAGGGCGGCTCTACTCCCTTCCGGGCAATGCGCCTGCGCGCCGAAGCCCCGCCCGTGTGGAAGCGGGGAAGCTTGGCGGCCTCGAAAGCCGCACTGAGTCTGCGCACGGGGGCTGGCGAGTGTCCGGGAGGCCTAGAAGAAACCGGAAGCGGAAGTGAGTCCGAAGACAACTCTCGCTCGGAGAGCTCCCGTTGTTGTCTCGAAGGAGTATCG
>NW_025345617.1:0-1709 GCF_016433145.1 Gracilinanus agilis | reverse complement strand
CTTTGATGTGCAACAAGAGAGCCCCTCCATGTGAAAGCCTTTCCACATTGATTACACTCATGTTTCTCACCTGTATGAATTTTCTCATGAGACCAAAAACTGGACTTGCTTCTGAAAGCCTTTCCACATTGTTTACATTCATAACAATTTTCTTCACTGTGAATTTTCTGATGCGAAGCAAGATGGACCCTCCATGTGAAAGCCTTTCCACATTCTTTACATTCATATGGTTTCTCTCCAGTATGGATTCTCTGATGTAGGACAAGAGAGGCCTTCCATGTGAAAGCCTTCCCACACTGATTACATTCATAAGGTTTCTCTTCAATGTGGATTCTCCGATGTCTGGCTAAATGGTTACTCTCTGTAAAAGTCTTTCCACATTGTTTACATCCATAAAGTTTCTCTCTAGTGTGGATTCTCTGATGTCTGGCAAGATGTGATTTCTGTGAGAAAGTCTTTCCACATTTTTTACATTCATAAGTTTTCTCTCCAGAATGGATTCTCTGATGTGTGGCAAGATGGCTCCTACCTATGAATGCCTTTCCACACTCTTTACATTCATATGTTTTCTCTCCAGTATGGATTCTCTGGTGTCTGGCAAGATGGTGCCTATCTGTGAATGCCTTTCCACACTGTTTACATTCATAAGGTTTCTCTCCAGTATGGATTCTCTGATGTCTGGCAAGAGAGTCCTTCCATGTGAAAGCCTTTCCACACTGTTTACATTCATAAGGTTTCTGTCCAGTATGGATTCTCTGATGTCTGGCAAGGAGGCCCCTCTCTGTGAAAGCCTTTCCACACTGCTTACATTCATAAGGTTTCTGTCCAGTATGGATTTTCTGATGTCTGGCAAGATTGTTCCTACATCTGAATGCCTTTCCACACTGTTTACATTCATAAGGTTTCTCCCCAGTGTGGGTTCTCTGATGTTTAACAAGATCACCCCTCTTTATGAAAGTCTTTCCACACTGTTTACATTCATAAGGTTTCTCTCCTGTATGAATTCTCTCATGATACCAAAGACTAGGACTGCTTCTGAAAGCCTTTCCACACTGATTACATTCATAAGGTTTCTCTCCAGTATGGATTCTCTGATGATGCTTAAGTCTAGTGCTTTTAGTGAAAGTCTTTCCACACTGATTACATTCATAAGGTTTCTCTCCAGTATGCATTCTCTGATGTTGGGCAAGAGAGTCCTTCCATTTGAAAGCCTTTCCACACTGTTTACATTCATAAGGTTTCTCTCCTGTATGAATACTCTGATGTCTGGCAAGGTGGCCCTTCTCTGTGAAAGTCTTTCCACACTGCTTACACTCATAAGGTTTCTCTCCAGTATGCATTCTCTGATGTCTGGCAAGATGGCTCCTACCTATAAATGCCTTTCCACACTGTTTACACTCATAAGGTTTTTCTCCAATGTGCGTTCTCTGATGTTTAACAAGATGGCTCCTATCTGTGAACGTCTTTCCACACTGCTTACATTTATAAAGTTTCTCTCCTGTATGAATTCTCTCATAATACCTAAGACTGGGGCTGCTTCTGAAAGCCTTTCCACTCTGATTATACTCATAAAATTTCTCTCCATTGTAGGTTCTCTGATGATCTATAAGAGGTGACATGTAGCTAAAGGCCATTCCATATTCATTACATGTATAAGTTTCTTCACTAGTACAAATGTCTGGATGTTTAAGAAAGTCTGACTTCCAACC
>NW_025345616.1:0-1438 GCF_016433145.1 Gracilinanus agilis | reverse complement strand
ATGCTTAATTAATCTCTTTGGATGTGGTTCAACAAAATCTCAATCTACATAATGGCATTATATCTTCCAATGTACATTATTTTATCAATTACATAAAGATAGTGTGAGAAACTACCAGATGTTTTATTAAGATATGGATATTTTATGTCAGATTCTGATTCAACCAATCTAATAATTCTAAAATTTATTTGAAATTATTAATTTCCATTTTTATTTTAAACCTTGTGTCAATGTTAGAGTTGATCTGTTTCATGTATAATCTTTCTGGATAGTATTCTGTTACATAAGAGCATTAGAAATATTTTTCCTTTAATCTCCCAGTATCTCTTCATGCTTGTTTATTTAACTCTTGAAAGAATTCTTCATAAAGCATTATTTTTTCATAAGATTATGCTGATGCATAGAAAAGTTAAAAACTCACAAAACTTTCATTATTGCCCTTGAAGGAATGACATAAAAAATTTCTTAACATCTTGGCCTTAGGAGCAAAATTTTAGAATTATTTTTAATGATACTTAAGAGATGCAGTTTTACACATTATTGAAATAACATCAGAAAATTAGTTTCTATCTTACTTGGGTATTAAGTATATTATTAATTATTCACATTATCTTAAATCCTTTGCCTTTTTCTCATCAAAAGAGGCCTGTGATTTAGCTATGAAAGCTGGAGGCAGGCTTAGAAAAGATAATATAAAGTACTTTGAAGTTTTCCAAATGTTTTTCTCAAGATAGTCCAGTGAAGCTATTTTTATCATTTCTACTATATTAGAGATGAGGAAAATGAGGATTACAGAGATCTTCTGTAAGGGCATATAACTTAGATGAGAGTTTGGATACTCAAACCTATGTTTTTTGACTATACATTCTTCGCTTTTACTCTTTCACTATTTTCCTTTAGACAGAAGCCTGTTTTCTAGCAATCAGTAAGCATTTTTAATGTGCCTATTATGTGACAGGCATTGCGCCAGATGGTGGGAATATAAATATGAAAATGGAATAGTTCCTGACCCTTAGAAACTCAAATTCTGTTGAGACAAACATCATGTACCATAATTGAATACAAAATATACAATAGCAAAACTGAGAATGTTAGGAAGAACTTTATGTAAAAATGTCTCAGTAAATGCATGCATTGCATTCTGTAGCCAAAAATAAGTGATTTTGACTTATCTGTCTTTGTATCTTGAATTTTTCCCCTATTTATCATTTTACAAAATAAAAAACATGGAGTTTTTTGAGAAATGAAAATGAAGCTATTCACTGCAATAGCACAGAAAGACAAGACAATAAAGAAAAAGTTAAGAAAGTACAGATACTGTAAAACTACATTGGGGCTGGCCCCTGGGCCTTGGTTCTGGGAGCATATTTTAGTGAGTCTGCTTCTGTCAGTGATGCCATGGCATAGAAAGGCTTGGCTCTGCATTTCAGAATGTGTG
>NW_025345615.1:0-1094 GCF_016433145.1 Gracilinanus agilis | reverse complement strand
CACCCAGAGAGGAAGTGTGAATGAAGCGGCCAAGGAGCAGGGCACAGGAGCAAGGCTAGAGATCAGCGAGGTGTAGATGGCAGGACAAGGAATTCTGGGTCTGGTGCAGATAGAGGGACATCTCTGCCCCCCGAAGGGAAGATGAAATCCTGAGATCCCTGGATTTGGTGTCCTTAGACGTGATCTGGTGCAACCATCTCATTTGGCAGAGGAAGAAAGAGGCTCAAAGAGAGGGGACCCAGCCAGGGTCACACAGGGGGGACACAAAGGGAGGGATTGCAAGGCAGATCTTCTGACCCCAAAAGCAGCTCTCTGCCCTCCTCTGCCTCAGGCACAGCCCAGGCTCAGCTATGAGACTCTTGAAGTGTGTACTCAAGGGGAGGGCACAGCTCCCTGCTCCATCCATAGAGAAGGCTTCTACAGGGATTCCAGGTTGGCAGGATCTTTGGGTCTGGAGCCTTTGGGGCCATGTGTTGGAGCACCATTGAAGGTAACTTTGTGGTGAGCCCCCTCTTTCGTCTCCCATCTGATCTGTGAAACTTAGCCTGGCTCCCTGTGTATTCCCTGATCTCTCCAGGAAGCCGAGATCCATTTCCCAGGGCTGGGCCCATTGCTAGGGATGCTCAGGTGTCGTTAGATCCCCCTTTGGGTCAGCTGTTCTAAGAGGCTTCTTAGAGAGGTGTGGTGTGGGTGCGTCTTCCCAAGGAGCATCTTCCTCCCTCTGGCTAGGAAGCAGCAGGTTGATGGGAGCCAAGTAGAGCCATTTGTGTCCTCCTGTTGCCACCTGGAGGGCACAGGGAGAGACCAGAGCAAGGCCGATTTTTGGGGCCAGGGATCAGCTAAGGCAGTGATGGGCAAACTCTTCTCCATGGGTCAGATCCTGGCTGTAGTTTGCCCATCACTGCCTTAAGCAATTCCCTAATGACCACACCCCCACATCCAGATGTAGTGATTAGGGAATTGCTTAAGGCAGTGATGGGCAAACTATGGACTGGATCTGGACTGTGGGGAATAATTTGCCCATCACTGACTTAGGGGATGGGGAGCAGCTGGTTGCTGTCCTAACCACCAGGGTTTGATTTGGTTTGGGGCTC
>NW_025345614.1:0-3401 GCF_016433145.1 Gracilinanus agilis | reverse complement strand
AAAAAGGAATATTATGAAAATAGTTTTAGTATAGTATAGTACAGTATAACCTGGTAGAATTGCTTGTTCACTCTGGAATAGGAGAGGGAAGAGGGAAAGGACACAACATGAATATTGTAATTTTATGTGTAGATTTGTTATTGGAATGAAATAGGATAAAATTTAAAAAATATTGTGACCTTAGACAAATCATTTTACTTTAGGTTTTTAATTTATAAAAAAATACATGTTGGATTCACTTTATTTCTATGGATTTTTTTGCTTCTAAAATACCTGATTCTAGGATTATGGAGAAGTTATTGATTCCCAGAGCATGTCAGTATGGCAAGATATCAGGTTATGGGACTCAATAAATCTGGGAATCATAGGGGAGGATTGTTATAGATACGAGTTACAATAGGTAATGCCTGATGCCCCATTTGTCATCTGAGTTTCTGTGATTCTATGATTCCCAACATGCTGAGAGCCTAGACTTTGATTTTATCCAAGGACAAGTTGGATCCTGGCCTTGAGTCCTGTAGACTCTCAACCTAACTGCCTTCTCTAAAAGTGTTTAATCTTGTCTATTTACATCAAACTTGGCCTGTGGCACCATGTGGCCGCTCCAGGATTCTGCAGGCACCAGCTGACTTGACACACAAACTCCTCCATGGGGGCTCCTGTCCAGTGGTCTTTGTTGATACCAGGGACAGAGCTTCAGAAACATGTTTTTCCACTTGTGTTTTTGCCTTGGATGTAGGGACGCAGCTGCAGGTGCCCGAGGCAGGATGGTCCCCAGAACTCCTTGTGGGCCTCCAGGTCTCTTTGGACTCTGATGATCACCATTATCAGTGACTAAGCACAGGGCCACTGAGAGATGGAGCACAGCTGAAGGGCCAGGGAAGCCTTATAATCACCCCAAATGGTCTAATGCCTGCCCTTGTTCTTGACATGGGCACAGCTTACGTCCCTCTGTGTTTCCTCAGGTGTGTAGGGAGAACTGGAACCAGGACCTCTGCACTAGAACCGGACATTCCAGTTCCAGGAGTTTTCTCAGCACACCAAGAATTAAAGAGTTGATAGTGCTCTAATTTTGGCAGTTCCTTGACTCTTCTAAGGCTTGGGGCTTTAGCTTATATCCAGTGATATGTTGCCTTTAAATCAGAGAAAGATATTTCTTTTTTATTCTGTCCTGCTCCTGCCACTGCTCTTGAACCTTCCAGCCTCTGAGAATAGGACAGAGAAGCCCCCCTGCTTCTCCCAAATCAGCCCGAGCCTTGTCCAAAATGGGGATCTCATGATTGGGACTTTTCTCTCCATGTATTCAGTTGATGTGAGTGGTGTCACTGGAGCAGGATTCTTTAGAAATAAACCTGATAACTGTAGGAAATATAAGTAAGTGTCTGTCTGGAAGTGCCTCAGATAGGGCTGATGATTGCAAATGTTTTTATGGCAGGGGGAGGCAGGACAGCCTTGCCTGCTGATCTAATGTCTCTTGTACCCCCTCTTCTCTGAATCTTGTTGCTGATTTTCTGTTTCTATCCACCTGATTTTCTTTCAAAGCTAAAGAGGAAAAGAATTTTGAATTGTTAATCACACAGTCTTCTAACAGGAGAACTCTCTACTCACTGTAATGCCTGGGAGGCACACCACCACTGGACAGACCCAAAAGGATGTAGACAGGAAATGAGAGCAAAGAAGATATTTGAAGGTTTAGGGAGATGCTAACAAAAGTGCAGGGTGGGCAGGGAGGATGGACATGGATTTGTGGTCCTGGATGGAGTTAGATGTCTGAGCTGGGTGAAGAGGGGTAGAATTATATAGGACTATTATCTGGACACCAGCATTGGTCTTTGGGGACAGGTACCCTGGGAGGTCATACATGGGGTGTGGGCCAAGTTTTGGGATCAATGCTGAATATGGCTTGATGAAAATGACCAAAATTGTAAATGAATTGACATCTGAACTCAGACTCCAGAAAGAAATGTGGCTTTTGGGCATTACTTCGGGTGATGTCACCTCTTATAGGATGACTTCAAGTTTTGCTTATTTTTTAAAACTTCCTAGAACTCCTTTATTTCCTAGGGAAGGAAACTATATTCCTTACACGTAATGTCACAGTGAGGATTTGTTCTGAGAATGAATTAGATTAGGTCACTTCTAGGCTGCTTTCTAAATCTCAAACTCTGTGATTTCCAAATGATAGCAGTTCATTATATATTTAGGTAATGAATGAATGAATGAATGACTCTGGGAGGCAGAGCCATACTAGAATTTAAAGCAAATATACTCTAAATTTCAGGAATCACAATGGAGGAACCAGTATAGAAACAAGTGAAGCTGTTATTAATACACTCCCAATGAGCCAGAGTCCTTTGGTTTGACAGTCAGGTTGTTGGAACTTCCTCTCAAGTGAATTAATTTTCCAAGTTTTATTAAAGGTTTCTGACTCTCTCCCCTTTAGGTGGCTACACAAAAATTACCAACAAGCCCTGACCATAATGTTTACTGTGGAGGAGATTAATAAGGACCCCAACCTGTTGCCCAATATAACGCTGGGCTTCCACCTCTACAACACCTACCACAGTGATGCGAGGACCTTGGAGAGCTCCCTCAGGTGGCTGTCTGGGCAGGGCCACCTTATCCCTAACTATAGCTGCTGGGGGCAGGAGCAGCCTGTAGCTGTCATTGGAGGAGCCACTTCAGCTTTGTCTGTCCAGATGGGCTCCCTGCTAGAGCTCTACAGGTATCCACAGGTGAGTGATGTTGAGGCTTCATCAGACCCTGGAGTGGAGCTAGGGTGTAATGAATAGACCATTGGTCTCAGAGTCAGGAGATCTCAGTTAAAAATGTTACCTCTGCTGCAAAGTGGTTGTGTGACCTTGGTCAAGTCCCTTTCAGGATGCACTCTAAGAAATTTTCAGACACTAGAAATTTTAGAAAAGCTGTGTACCTGTTTTAGTAGGTAGGTAGAAGTTGTGTCTTGCCTGTAAATTCCTTCAACAAATATCTCATCAGTACACTTTAAACAACCTAATCATGGGAGAAAGTGTATCTCCCTTTGAGTACTGCCCCTGCCCACCTTTATTGAACAAATTTAGTGTAATCTGACTTCTGTTAAAGGAAGGCATCCTAGAGATTTTGTATACCTCCTTCTCCATTTTCCAGAGGAAGTCCCTGGTGATCAGGGGATGAGATAGTCTCCCCAGAGCATTAACTGGAATTGGTGAAAGAACTGGGAGTAAAACCCAACTGTTTTCAATACTGCTTCATTGCTTTGAGCACTATATTACATTATCTGCATTTCACTCATGTAATATATGGTCTGTGTATATTAATATTATCTTACTGTTCCCAAATAATATTTTTCTCTTTAAAATTAATCAATTAATCTGTTACATTAAAATTTTCAGGTATCTCTC
>NW_025345613.1:0-1829 GCF_016433145.1 Gracilinanus agilis | reverse complement strand
GTGCCCAGACCCACCTCAGGAAGCCTCCTGAGGCAAATTTGTGCCAGGGCTGGAGGGAAGGAATGGATGGAGTCTGGAGGAAAGAGAGCAGCGAGGAGTGCCCAGACCTCCAGGGCCTCGTGCATGGGCAGCAGCCACACGGCCAGGGCTCAGAGCTTCTAAGGAGATCCGGCAGGGACCCAAGAATACCTTCCTCCTTCCTCCCCTGGGCTAGTTCAGGACGTCAGGCACCTCCCAGGAAGTCTCAGTCACCAGAGGGGATGTGAAGGCCACCCCGTCCAAAGCCCTCATCTGGCAGACAGATCGACTGAGGCCCAGGGAGGCAAAAGGATCGCCCAAAGTTTCATGCCCTGAACAACCCGAGTAATCCTGGGTTTGGGCCTCGAGGCTCACAGTGAGCCTGGGACGGCAACTTCAGGCTCGCTTATCCTCGGCGTGCCTTCCCGCCCCTGATCGGGAGACTGAAGCTGTGACAGGCTTGCCCATGGAGGACCTGGGCCAGAGGGCTGCCCATGTGTGTGCGGTGCCACCCTGCGGAGTGGGCTTTGAAGTGAGTATAACCCTGTGTTTAACCAGCCCTCCCCGCCCAATTCCTCCTGCTAGTCAGTAGAGCAGGGAAAGAAGGGACCAAGAGCAGGAGGCAGAACCCAGGAGTCCCCCCGCCCCCCCCCCCAAGGAGGCTCCAAAGATCCGGGCAGTTTACAAGTGATTCCGTATGAAGGCAGGCTCCTAGCCTGCTATCTGTGTGCTGCAGCAGGGACCCCAGAGAGGTGCAGGATCTCTAGCACCGCAGGGGGTAGGGGGAGGCTGAGGACCCTGGGGAGCCGGGATTGCTGCTGGCAAGAAGCATGTCCGCCCTGCCCTCCCACTCTCTGCCTCTGCCCAAGGGGGCCAGGGAGGGCTGAGTCTGCCCCCCTGGTAGCCCCTGACCACATGGCTTTATTCCCAGCCATCTCCCACCCTCCATCTGGGGAGACCAGCTAAGGAGGCACAGTTGGGGCCATCCCCTGCTGTGCTGGCCTGGCTGGCTGGAGTAGGTCACTGTTTGCTGCTTTGCTATGCTGGGTCCTGAAGGGTGGGGTCTCCCACCCATTCCCAGCTGCCCTCCCTCACCCCCACCCCCACCCCCGGCCCACCCAGACGGCCGTTTAAAAAAGTCACCAAAGGAGCAAGAGAACTTTTTTTTATTGTTAAATCTGCAGAGAAATGTAGGGAGAACTAAGGGGGCAAAGCACAGAGGCTTTGCTGAGGGACGGGGCTTGGGGGGCTCCTGGGAGGGCTCTGGGGGAGGGAAGGGGCGGCCTCCTGCAGGGAGCTGAACTGGGGATGCTGGGAGAGGGGACCAGGTGAGCTTGGCTTAGGACAAGGGCCCAGGTGTCATGGGGAGGGGACCCCCCCACCCTTGTAGATGCTGGAGGGCTCTGCGGCTGCTGCCCCTCCAGTGCCGTCACTCTGGTCCAGGCTCGATCCCTCTAAGCGGACTTGCCGGCAGCACTGCCGCTGCTGCCGCTGCTGCCGCTGCTGCCAGCGCCCTCAGTGGAAGCAGCCTTGGCACCTCCCTTGAACTTCTTCTGGCCCTTGCCACCCTGGTGCTGAGGCTGCTGGGCTGGTGGCTGGGAAGGGGGCAGCTTCTCGGCCTTCTCCAGCTTGGCGGGCTTCTCGGCTTTCCCGGACTTCTCCAGCTTCTCCGGCTTCTCGGCTTTCTCCAGCCTCTCCTTGTTGCCCTCGCTCAGCAGACCCGCCTCTCTGGTGAATTTATCCATCCTCTCGAGCAGGATGTCCACCTTCTGCTCGATCTTTGCCAGGTCTTTGCGGATTCCCTGCTGATC
>NW_025345612.1:0-4731 GCF_016433145.1 Gracilinanus agilis | reverse complement strand
TAAATTATATGAACATATATAATAAATACAATTATATTAAAGATAAATATAAAAATGTAATTTGTATTTTTTAATTTTAATTTTATTATTATAGTAAGTAATTTACTGTATGCCAGGTGGGGCATAAGTACTGGAGATACCAAGACAAAAAACAGTTCCTATTCTTAAGAAGTTCACATTCTAATAAGGGAAACAATATACAAACAACTATGCACAATGGATGGATGTACAAGGATAGACTGGAGATAATCTAGAGGCCTTTTAGTGCAGCCTCCACGTGATTATTTTTATTCTGAACTTGACAAGAATAAAATAAAATGAACATTTCCATATGTAAAGGGGGAAAAAGGATTATATATAAAACTTTGAACCTATGATATATGGATGATTTCCTTTTCCTTTTAAGCATGTAAGAAATTCAACATGTAACTTTCAAAGCTGTCCTGCTTGTTGGGGATTCCTTCTGGCTTCTCTTATGTGCATTAAAAAATACTTCAAGAGTCCTCTTTTATTTCTTCTATCTTTTTTTTTTTTGGATAATGCTATTACTAGTCTGCTTCTTCCTGCTTTGAGTGAAAAAGAAAATCCATCATCTCTTTCTAATGATAACATGCTTTGTCATCAATTCTCTGAAGTTACAGTTTGTCATTTTATTGAATGTAGTTTTCAAGTCACTTAAAGTTGTTTTTCTATATAATGTTATTATTGTATAAATAGAACTCTGGGTTTTGCTCACTTCAATATTTATCAATTCACATATATCCCTCAAATTTCTCAGAAAGTATGCCTTTCATAGTTTTAAATGGTGCTTCCTGCTCTTACAAATGAGAAAACTGAGGCCAAGAGAAGTAAAGTATAAAGTAAAGCAAAGAAGTAAAGTAAAATTACTCAAGGTCACAGAGGTAGAAAAGTATCTGAGGCAGATTTGAACCCAGGGTCTCTGACTCCAATCAGTGCTCTTTTCACTGTACCTCAAAAAGGCTTGATTAACACTGTTATTAGTCAAGCCTATTATAAAGGAAATCCCTGTTAAGGAATTTCTTGGACTATAGTCTCTTCTGAGTATCCTTAAGACTCTGGGATGCTGTGGAATTTCCTCACTGTCTGACTTGAGCTGAGTTATTAGCCTTCCTTCACTTTCTTTGTAATTCTGGACAATCAAGCATTATACTACCCTACTAATGGCATCCCAGCTATAGATCCAGAATTATACCTCACCTTTGAGAAGGAGAAAATGTTGGGCAATTAAAATTCGAGACAGTGAAAATAGATCAAGAATCAGATCTTGGACCCAAAGACCTTTAGAAATAGAAAAGACCTCTGAGTTCATCTACTGAAACTCCATCAGTTTACAAATAATAGTCACTACATAGAAGAATGGTTCTCAGTATGGATTTAGTGATGATCTTATATATGCCCAATTGTCTCAAAGAATATTGAAAAATTCCTAAGAAAACTTGAATTTTAATTCTAATCCATTTAATTTTTTAATTTAAATTCACTTCAATCTAAAACAATCAACTAATTTAATTAAATTAATCAAATCAATCAATTTAATTAAACAAAAATAATTACATTTAATTTTAATTAAATGAATTTTAATTCATTTTCACAGCCTTTGGTGGTGGTGGGGGGGGAGTACTTCAGTATTCTCTTGAGATAGATCACAACATATCGTTTAAATGGTTTCATCAGTTTCTATAGCCAAAAAATTTATCATCCTATGTTCATCATAGGATTAGAAGGGGCCTTGAGAGTTATTCTGTCCCTTTCTTCTCCAGCAAGACCACATATAAAACATCTTAGAAGAAACCCAATCAAATCTACTTCTTTGTTTGACAGTTCTCTTTGTTGGGAAGTTCTAACTAATCTCAATTCCTCATATTTCATTTTGAGTCCATTTCTTTTTACTGGAAAGATCTGCCGGGACTAATGCAAAGCAAAATATGCAGAACCAGGAGGACATTGTACACAATAACACCAATATTGGATGATGATTTTCACATTGATGATTAAGACTTTGATCTTACAACAATTACCAGCATGGAATTGTGTTTAGCATGACAATAAAAAATGGGGGGAAATTGGGGGAAAGGAATATATTATTTTACTGTTAAAATTTTTTCCTTTCATATTATTCATACACTTTATTTTACTCTTTCTTCAATAAAAATTGACACCATAATCCTTCATAACTTGAGAAGACATTACAAACTCATTATTCAGTCCTCAGGTCCCTCTTCTAGGAAAGGATTTCTTTAAGCTTATAGGAAAGAGAAAAAGGTAAATCATAGGCACCTACAGAGTCGGCCTCCAAGGGAAGTCTCTTATTCCTTATTTACTAAATGCCCATGAAGCCCAAATTCTGTGAATTTTTCTTTTCCATGGTTTTGGGGGTTTCAATACTACTTACAACATTTCTTTGGTTCATCTTGAGTCCCTCCCCCCAAATCTGTCTGTATGTCTCTCTCTCTCTCTCTCTCTCTCTCTCTCTCTCTCTCTCTCTTATTTTCTCTCTCTCTCTTTCTCTGAAGATGGAATTAACTTTTTCCTGCCCACTTTTAGATTTAATCACCAGAAACATATACACCCCCACATTTCCTTAAGTGAAGGGAGGTCTACAACTCACATTCTAAACTGAGTGACAACTCAGAAATGACTGACTGCCCCGGGCCAGTCCTAAGAAAATTCTAAAACTGCAATTGATCCACGTAAAGTGGAAGGAAGGCACAGGAAGTGATGCAGAGAAGGGTCTTTAAAAGTAGTTGCAACTTCCTGTGATGGGTTCTTCAGCCTTCAAACTTGACATTGGAGGGGCTCTGGCTTGGGACCTGGGACTGCTCTTGGATCTTCCTTTAAGGCTACCATGTGGGTGAGTGAAAAGGCTGACTCTTTGCCTGACTCCTGAAGGAACTAGCTTCTGAAGAGGCTTCCCTGTCTTGGAGGAGGCCTCATGGCTAGAACCTTTGCTTTATTCACCACCAGAACCTCCACCTTATGGTTCTCTGGTGGAGGGTTAACAAGTCCTTCCTGGTTTGAACTGGTCAGAGCAATTATCTAGTGTGATAAGATAGATACCATCTCTATTCTCTCTCTCATCTCTCTACCTTACTTTTTCCCTCTCTATTTTATAAATAAAATGCTATAAAGTCATTTTGACTTGAGATATATTAATTTTGGCAACCACATTTCTCTAATATTTAGTTTGACCTTAATTTTTAACCCTTATATCTCTCTCTTTCTCTCTCTGTCTCTCCATCTTTTTTCTCTCCCCCACCCACCCAGCTGTGCAGCTGGTATTTGGAAATTATGTCCCAGTAACTCATTCTCTTTCCACAAATTCATATCATGAATCAGTTTTCTCCAAAGGGTGGGCTTTGGCTCCATGGCAGTGATTCTTAGAGCACAAATTTCACAATATGGATAGTTGCAACATGTACCATAGATCTTATCACATTATCGTTCTCTCTAAGTCATCCCCATCCTTTCAAACTTCATTATTTCTTTTAAGGGCATAGCTCTGCTTCCAATCACTCAGGTTTATAATAATCTCAGTGTCATCGTCCACTTTTTACTCTCCCTCACTTTGCATATCAGTTGTCAACTTTTGTCTTTTCTACCATATCTCTCTTTCATCTTTCATTTCTCTTATCATACAACCAACATCCTAGGTCAGTCCTTTATTATCTCTTGTCTGAACTTTTGAAATAGTTTTTTATCTTGTCCCCTTGGCCTCAAATCTCCCCACTAGCCAATTCATCATCCACTGATGTGCCAAAGTGATTTTCCTAGTACGTCTTCCTTACTATGTCATTCATTTATTCAATAAACCTTGATGACTTGCTATTTGACTCTGGGATCAAAATACAATTTCATCTTCATTGTATCCTTTTAAAATCTTCTATTTCTATATGCTTTATAAGGACATAATTATTAGTAGTAATATGTGTTTATACTTGATAGAATGGACTGGACTTGTGATTTCAATGGCATAGAGTGGGTATTCATGGATGAGGAAACTCCTATTAATGTAGATTAACACGTTTTCTACAAGTTATAGTCTTGGAGAGTAGCCCAAAGTCACTGAGAGGTCAATTGACTTGCCCAGAGTCACCAAGTAGACTTTGAGCTCCTTAAGAAAAGAGACTATATTTTGCCTTTATTTGAATTGCCAACACTTAGCACAGTGCCTAGCACATAGGAGAGTCTTAATAAATGTTTATTGCTCTGATTGACAGTCAGTGTTAATCAGAGAAAGGACTTGAACCAAGTCTTCCCGACTCTGAGACCAACTCTCTAACCGCTACTCTATGTCTGTTTCTATATAATTCATACGTAAATATACACATGTTGGGGGTACATGATCAAACATTTTAGTGATTGGGGGTTCATGATCAAAAAAGTTTAGAGACTACTGGCCTAGATCAAAGAAGTCTTCTCCCAAAAGCAGAGTTTTGGTCAACATTGGTGACATCTTTTTTTGTGGTTCTTTTGATTAACGTTAATGTTTATGTTCATTGTGCCTTCTGTTATTATCCAGTTAGTCTAGGGGACATCTAGAAACTGAGATCAGTGAGGTAGTGGGGCTCTTAGGGTGCAACAAACAGAGTTTTGGGTGTTTCACTACTACTTATAACATTTCTTTGGCTCACCTTGAGCCCCCAACAAACAAATTTCTCTCTCTCTCTCTCTCTCTCTCTCTCTCTCTCTCTCTCTATATATATATATATA
>NW_025345611.1:0-4258 GCF_016433145.1 Gracilinanus agilis | reverse complement strand
TATATATATATATACACACACACACACACACATACATATATCAGATGGGAGTTTTAAGATGTGGATTAGAGGAAATGAGGGAACCCAACTTGGATAGCCTCCATAACTTCAGTGATAGAGGTGGTTAAGTCATTTGCTTGGAATATCATGGGGTAGGATAACAGTCTGTCTGTTTGGGAGTCTGAGGAAAAAGGAGAGGTGAGAAATAGTCCCTGTGGGTAATGAGAGAAAGAATCAATGAGAACTGAATGAACACTGCCAAGTAGCAGAGAAGGGTGTAGCTAAGGTTAAATACCATAAATTTGTAGTTAGTGTAATCAGCCTGATTTTTAGACTTTTCTTTAGAAATGCTAACATGGGAGAAAGAGTGGAGGAATCAGAGAATGGAGATTACCCAGAGCTGAGTTTTAGAAAATTAGGAACAACAGAAGAACAAGGGGCAATGGTATTGGCCATGGAATTCCTGACCAGAGTGGTCAGGAAAACATTTTAAGGTAAGACAGAATGGAAGAGGTAGATTGGGAAAATATGGAGGGTTCAAGGAGATTATAATCAGGGCTGTCCCAGTCTTAAATCTGTCTCTCTCTCTCTCTCTCTCTCTCTCTCTCTCTCTCTCTCTCTCTCTCTCTCTCAATATATGTCATAAACATATACACGTATGTATATATAGATAGAAATGTGTGTGTATATATAGACATGTGTGTATGTATGTAGTAAAAGCAATTCTTATGGTGGTTTAAAAGCAGTTCACAGAAGTAAAACCTACCCAAAGAAATTAAAAGCAGTCAGCAAAAAGATTCCCTGAGGTCTCAGAAGTTCCCCTTCCTAAGTCCTAAAAACACTTTTATATTCTTCTTTATCCAAGGGACATACAGCTGGGTCCCAGATTAATCCACCTCGGGGCAAAATCAACTGAATTTGAGCAAGTCTGCCCCACAGTTTTCTTGTTTATAGCAGTGTCACCTGGGAGTGAACAACTCACACCTACTGGTTCCATTGGTATTCTATGCTAGGGCATAGTGCAAGCTTAATGCATGTAAAGGAGAAGAAGAAAAAGAGAGAGATATGGAGGAGTTGGAGGTTGAAGCTGGAGAGCAACATTTCAGAGGTCAGGATCCTAAAAGGGGCTTTTCCATGTGACCGGAAGTCAAATGTGTGACCATGTCGTCATTTACCTGAAATGGGAGAAAAATAGAAAGAAGTTTGTAGGAGTAGAGGAGGTTGAACTGAGGGTATAAGAAATGGAAGTAATTCATATGAATAAAAGGATGTGGAAGAAAGCAAGATTGTGAGTTAGCTCCTAATATCACTGAGGAAGTTGGCAGAGTGACCCACATAATAACAACAAGAAGGGATACTGAGTGGCCCAACTGGATTCTAGAGACTCTTAAGGAGATAAAATCATGTTGTGATGGTGGTTTATTAAAGATCTGGAAATAGCAGTGGGGCATGAGAAACATTCCAGTCTTTACTCCCTGGTGCTGGTAGAGAAGGGAACAGGAGAAAGAGTATATTTTTGTCTTTCAGGAACCAGGCAAAACTTTATTAAAATTAATTTCAATGGAACCAACCATTTATTAAGGGTATGTTTTATACAAAGCAGGATTATTCTGATAGCTGTATGAGGGATGGAAGGCAGTGGGGAAGAGTGAGAAGTACAAGAAATATAACCTTATTTTAGTTATATAGAGTATAAATAACTAGCTTTTTATGTAGTTATAGTATATATGTATATATATAGTTATAGTATATTTATGTAGAGCATAGTGTATATAGTTATAGTATCTCTAGAGTCTAGAATATGTAGTTATAATGTATTTGTTTAAAGTATATATAGAGTATAGTATCTATAGTTATAGTATCTTTAGAGTATCTATAGTTATAGTAGTCATAGAGTATATATAGTTATAGTATATTTATATATAGTGTAACTAAATATGCATTTGTATACATATATAGTCATATACATATGCAATTATATATAGGTTATAGAGTAGCGGCAGGTAGTGAGAACCTTTGGTATTGAGCAAAGCAATTTGAATCTTTCATTTTAGGCCACTGGAAAGCCAATGGAGATACTTGAGCAGAAGAGTGATTGGCTGAATCTGGATCTGAATTTAGTGAGACCCCTGCTGTGTGGAAATTGTATAAAGTCTGAACACACCCTTCTGAGAAACTAAGATAGGATACTGGAGAGTATGTTCTCCATGTTTCAGGGGAAGTGTTTGCACTTTGGTTCTTGCAATATCTTTTGAAGGAAATATCCCTTTCTAAAACTTAAAAAGGCATGACCAGATCTATGAGTAATACAGTTACTTTTCCTAGCTATATGAAAGATAGAACGGAAGGAGAAGATTGATATGAACACTGAAAATCCTAGTAGAAAAGTTGAGGATGAGATAGAAAAAAAGGTTGAGTCAGGTCCTAACACCCCTGAGAAAACTGGGAGAGTGACCTGAAAGTCAGTAGATAACAGCAACAGAAAGAGAGATTAAATGGCTTAGTCACTTAAAGGACATGAGGTTATGGTGGGATGGTGGTCTGGGAATAGTCTGGAAGAGGCAGTGGGGAACAAGAAACATTTCAGTCCCTACTCCCTACTCTTTCTGATAAGGAATAGGAAAGAGTATTTTCTATTGGAGATAAGTTCTGGGGACTCGATGTCCTCCGGGGACTAGGCAAAACTTTATCAAAATTCATTTCAGTGGAACAAAAATTCATTAAATGAAGGTATGAAGAATTTTAAGGCTGCCACAACAACAGTTCAGGAAAGTGGTAATGAACACTTATATTAGAATGGTTTTGGTGAGACTAGAACAATGAGAATAAAAAGGGGGAAACGGATGTGAGATTGCATGGATTTATATTGTAGAGACTGAATTGATGGGTTTTAATAACTGTATATGAAGTGTTAGGTTGAGAGAAGAGTCAAATATAATCCCAGGGTTTTGAACTTGGGAGATAAGGTGAATGGTGGGGCCACTGAGAGCAAGAATAGAAGTTTCTGCCTTAAAGCAATGGAGGGATAGTGGCAATGTACTGTGGATACAGAAACCAATCCACCAAACAACAAAAAACAGTCTCTGCCTCTAGGGTCCTCTACAAATTGATGGAGGAGTTGGGAGGGGAAGATAACATTTGTATAAAATGATGTTTAGTAGAGTAACTTGTGCAGACTAACCATTCAAATTAAATTCAATGACCTACTGGAAATGAAATATTTGAAACTGGTGTTTTCTATTCATGTGTCAAGGACTTCTATGAAGGCACACATACATACACAAACATACACAGTCTTAATTGAAATTGTCGAGCTCCATTACTTAAAAAAAACAAATATATATATATTTTAAATCTTCCCTTCCATCTTAAAACCAGTATTGTGTCATGGCTCCAAGGCAGGAGAGTAGAGAAGGCTATGTGATACAGGTTAAGTGAATTTCCCAGGATCACACAGATAGGAAGTGTCTGAGGCTCAATTTGAACCCAGGACCTCCTTTCTTTAGACCTGACTCTCAATCCATTGAACCACCCAGCTGCTCCCCTAAAAAACAAATATTAAGGAAACTCTCTTCTTCCCTCAATAACTTCTCTCTTTTCTACAAAGAATTGTGGTGATATTGTTCAGTTGAGTTCAACTCTTTGTGACCAGAATTTTCTTGGCAAAAATATTGGAGTGGTTCATCATGTCTTTCTCCAGCTTATTTTATAGATGAGGAAACTGAGGCAAATAGGGTTAAGTGATTTACCTAGGATCACCTAGCTAGTAAGTGTCTGAGGTTAGATTTGAACTCAGGAGGATGATTCTTCTTGACTCCAGGCTCCATACTCTAACCATTGGAATTGAGATTCCATAATCCTATAAAATATAACTTTTTAAAAACCAAATAATAAAGGTACAAGTTGCAAACAGATATTTTCGGGAGATGGGAGGTTCTCAAAATATACTATTTCTTCTTCATTCCTTCATGTGATTGCCATTTATATCTTATTAACTCATAGTATTTTCAAACTATGGTATCTTAGAGATCAAATAAAATCAAGTCTTAAAAAAAGTAAATGACTTGCCCAAGGTCATGTAGCTAGTTAGTGATAGAACCTAAATTATAAATGAATGAAAGACCAACAAACATTTATTGAATAACTTAATAGAATAGTAGTAAATTATAGTATTATTGGTAGTATTATAAAATATTAATGTATAATATAGAATTATTTTTATTATACTCAATATAATTTGTTATAATAATATTATACT
>NW_025345610.1:0-3374 GCF_016433145.1 Gracilinanus agilis | reverse complement strand
CTTCCCTTCCCTTCCCTTCCCTTCCCACAAAGAGAGTGACTATGAATAATTTGGCATATATTGGACCTTTTCTTTTGTCTTCCTTGAGACATATGCCTAGTAGTGGGATTTCCATATCACTGACTATAGGGGATGGTTTCATTCCAAATTGATTTAAAGAAAGATTAGATTATTCACACCTAAACCAAAAGTGTATTTGTGAATCTGTTATATCATAATTCCTCCATCATTGGCTTCCTACTTTTGTCATCTTTGCTTCATTTGCATGTGATATGTAGTCTCAGTATTGTTTTAATTTGCATTTCTCTTATTAATGCTGATTATGGAACATATTCTCAAGTGGTTAATTTCTAGTTTTCAAGTCTTCCTTGAAAACTATTGTTCATATTCTCTGACCATCTATCTATTAAGGAATTATTCTTGATAATCTACATTTGTGTCCATTCTTAAATATCTTAGACATCAGATATTTAACAATGATTTTTAATATAATTTTCCCCTCTATATTTTCCCTTTTTTGTTCTAATTTCATTGGTTTTTATTTAAGTAAAAGTCTTTTGGTTTTAGGTATTTGAAATAATCTGTTTTGTCTTTTACTATTTCCTCCCTCCTTTGTTTTAAGAATTCAACATTCTCAACCCTATCTTTAATCATAGTTATGCAAGGTAATCATAATTTTTTTATTTTAAAATTTTAAATGATGAGGTCATTTATATTCAGTGCATATATCCATTTTGAGCTTATTTTCAAGCTTAAAAGACACATAGTAAAAGCTGTTAATTTGAATCTAATTTTTGCTAAACTGTTTTCTAGTTTCCCCAAAAAGTTTTCTCAAAAAGGGAACCCTTCCTCTGATCATTTATGTTCTTGTGCTTATCAATCTCAGTCTACTCTTTTTGATAGCTTATTTTTTACTTATCTAGTCTGTCCTTTGATTCTAGTTTTATTTAAACCAGTATGAAATAGTTTTGATGACTACTTGAGGTAATTTGATATATTTATTTGAATAATATTTGATATAATATGGTTTGATATCTAGTAATAGCTGTCTTACTTTGATAGCATTTTTTCTCATTTTCCTTTGAGATTTTAGACATTTGCTCTTTTAAATGATTTTTTTTTTAGTTATAGAAAGTATCCCTTTGGTAATGTGATGGGTCAAGTACTAACTATAATTTTTAGATAGTTTCAGCATTTTTGTTTTATTTTCATGGTCCAATCATGACCAGTGACTATTTCTATAATTATTTGTTTTCTAAAATTTTTATAATCTCTGTAGTTATATTTTTATAACATGAAGTTCTTGGTAGATTAATTCCCAGATATTTTGTGAATTTTGAATGTTTTCACTTATTATTTCTTCCCTTTTAAAAAAGTAGAAATAGAAGAACTCTTCCATGCCTATGATTTTTCGTGTTTTTAATAAATGAATGCTGTATTCTGTCTGAGGCTTTTCCTGCAACTATTGAAATAATGGTGGTTTTAAAATTTTGTTTATAGTTTATGTGATTATTTTAATTTTTTCCACAAGTGGAACCATTTTTGCATCCCTGCTAGAAATCCAATTTAATTATAGTAAATTATTTTCTCATTATGCTGTCGTAGTCTCCTTGCAAGGATCATAGATTTATAGCAGAAAGGGACCTTAGAAGTCATGGAATCCAACCCCTTAATGATGAGAAAAAAAGTATTATATTTGCAGTTTTTATATTAGTATTCAGAAGTGACATTGGTCTATAGTTTTCTTTTTCTGCTCTGTCACTTTCTTGTTTGGGAATCAGGTCCATTTTGTATTTAAAAAGGAGTCATTGAATTGTCTCTATTTTGGGAAATAATTTTTGTAGCATAGGTATTAATCCATCTTTAAGAGTCTTTTGGATTTCACTTATAAATCCATCTGCCCCAAGGTTTCTTTTTTTTTTTCCTTTGTCACTTAATTTATGGCTTGCCCATAGGATATGCTTAATAAATACTTGTTGAATTGAATTGTAAGAATGTCCATGCCATGGGGCCAGCTGGGTGGCTCAGTGAATTGAGAGCCAGGCCCAGAGACAAGAGGTCCTGGGTTCAAATCTGGCCTCCCACACTTCCTACCTGTGTGACCCTGGGCAAGTCACTTAACCCCCATTGCCTAGCCCTTACCATTTTCTGCCTTGGAACCAATATACACTATTGATTTTAAGGTAGAAGGTAAGGGTTTAAAAAAAAAAAAAAAAAAAAAGAATGTCCATGCCTACCCAACCAACTACTCTGCTGCTGCTTCCAGTGAGTTATATAAATTGACCTTCAGAACTAAAAAGCATTCCTATCTCTTTCCTCCATCATGTGGGCTGCTCTCAGGACTAGGGTGGTTGAGATGGAATCCTATAATCCCACATTAAGGAATTTCATAACTCCTTTTGGCACATATAAAGAGGAACTATAATTTCTGATCAGTTTTAGTTAGTACTGCTTAGAAAGATTGATGATGTTTGTGAATTTCTTTTGCATCTTGCTACCTACTTTACAGAAACTATTAATTATCTTGATTAGTTCCTTAGCTTATTCTCTGGGGTTTTCCAAGTAAACTACCATATCCCCTGAAAAGCAGGAACAAATCAGTTTCCTCTATGCCAATACATACACATATACACACACGACCTAATTTCTCTTTAATCTTATTGCTATAGTTAGTATTTCTAATAATGTGTCAAATAATAGTGGGGAAAGCAGGCAGTCTTCTTTTACCAACAAAGCTAAGACCCGAACTTGGAACAGTGATATCATGCTATTTGTAAAACTCATTGCAATGTATACTGTTAAGATGTATAATATGATGTAAGTAACCAAACATGAATTTATGAAAATATGCTTTTACAAAGCATATGAATTGGGATGTGGGCAATTATTTCCTGTAAAAAGAGTTCCATTCAAGCCAAACTAAGCAGCTAGCTATTTCTTGAACTTGGCAATCTGCCTCCAGCCCCAGTGCCCCCGCAGGAGTCATTCTCTCATTCCTGGAATGCATTCCTTCCTTATCTTTGCTACTCAGACCTCTTATCTTCCATTCAGTCTCAGCTCATCTACAGCTTTCTCTGGGAAGCCTTCTCTGATCTCTCTAATTGGAAATGTTCTCTCCTTCCCCAAATTACTTCACATTATACTCATTGATATACACATTATGTTTCTTCATTAAAATGTATGCTCTTTAAAGGAAGGGAATGCTATTTCATTTTTGCCTTTGTATCCCTAGCACTTGAGAAAAAGAATAGTAAGAATGGGTAGTCATAGGAAGTCACTGATTGATCATGTTTTTTGAATGCTTTTTCTCCAAGGTATCCTCTTCTTTTCTCTTCTCTTCTCTTCTCTTCTCTTCTCTTCTCTTCTCTTCTCTT